>NC_141876.1:298103080-298254080 GCF_056163025.1 Triticum urartu
CTGGGTGGGTGGGTGGATTTAAGTCTAGACCTTGACCCAATCTGTGGTCCCAGGGCAGGGGAGTTTCCGATCTTGGCAGTTCGGGCTCCGGGATGTTGCCCTGTGGGTTCGGTATGCGTCCTGATTCTGGATTCGGGGTTAGGGCGGTGTCCTCCCGTGAGCGAGTATCCGGCTCGGGGAGCTCGGGAATCCGGACATAGTTCATCCTTAGGATAGAGGGAGAATCGCCGCATTGCTCCTCCACCACCACTATCTGATGGGTTACCGGCAGAGAGTTAATCTCCCTTTGGTCGGGTTTAAACCCGATCTGATCGTAGTCCGTAGTGACTCCCAGAGCGGCGATGCGATCCAAGAGCTCGTTCAAAGAGGAGAGCTCCATTGGATCCATCTGCTCGGCAAATTTCGAGCCGATGTGGAGGCTATTTTCGATGACCCGAGAAGTCATCGTCGGTGCCGCGGCCGAGCGGGCGGTCATGACGAAGCCGCCTAGTCAGAGTGTTTAGCCTACAGCCAGGGCTCCCCCAGAGGTGATGTTGTCCTTGACAACGAGGCGAGCCATCCTCCTTATGATGATGACACAGTGGAACTCTCAATGAAAGCACCAATGTCGGTGTCAAAACCGGGGGATCTCGGGTAGGGGGTCCCGAACTGTGCGTCTAAGGCGGATGGTAACAGGAGGCAGGGGACACAATGTTTACCCAGGTTCGCGCCCTCTTGATGGAAGTAATACCCTACGTCCTGCTTGATTGTTCTTGATGATATGAGTATTACAAGAGTTGATCTACCACGAGATCAGAGAGGCTAAACCCTAGAAGCTAGCCTATGGTATGATTGTGTGTTGTCCTATGGACTAAACCCTCCGGTTTATATAGACACCGGAGAGGGCTAGGGTTACACAAGGTTGGTTACAAAGGAGGAGATATACATATCCGTATTGCCTAACTTGCCTTCCATGCCAAGTAGAGTCCCATCCGAACACGGGACGAAGTCTTCAATCTCGTATCTTCATAGTCCAACAGTTCGGCCAAAGGATATAGTTCGGCTGTCCGGAGACCCCCTAATCCAGGACTCCCTCAATGGTACATACGACTCCATGAGTGAAGGAGAAATGGAAGCACTTGAGCAAGTCGCCATGCACCAACAAGTGAACGATGAAGAGGAACAAGTCTTTTGTGACGAAGATTCAAGTCCCGCTCTCTTTGTCTCCAAGGTCTTGAATCCTCATCATCAATAAGAAGATGACCAAAGATGCCATATCTTTCATACCAAGGCCGACATCAAGGGAAGGTCTGTCAAGGTCATCATCGATGGAGGGAGTTGTCATAACTTAGCAAGTGAAGAACTTTTCTCCAAGCTCCAATTGCCCACGAAGAAGCACCCACATCCCTACAAAGTTCAATGGCTAAGCGACTCCGTCACTATCCAAGTCGATCATAGAGTGCAAGTCTCATTCAAAATCGGAGCTTACGAAGACACTTTGGAGTGTGATGTCATTCCAATGACTGTTTGCCACCTTCTCCTCAGACGACCATGGCAATTTGGTAGAGGTGTCATCCACAACGACCGTACGAACCACTACATCTTCAAGATGAAAGGAAAGGAGTACGTACTTCTCCCTATGTCTCCAAGCCAAGTGACCGCCAACAAGCAAACCACCCATCGTGGAGAGAATAGTGAGAGATAAAACCACCAAAAAGAGAGTGAGCACCACAAGCCCAAATCGAGTGCCTCCACGATGAGCGAAAAGAAGAACTTAGTTCTATTTGCCACCAACAGTGAGATAAGAGAAGTGTGTGAGAACCCATCAAGTGTCCTACACTATGTCCTCTTGTGCAAGGACGAGGCACCAAAATCTAACACCTCTCACACTCTACCTTTAGTGTTGTCTTCTCTTTTGCAGGAATTCCAGGATGTTTTCCCCGACGAACTACCTCCAGGACTACCTCCACTACGAGGCATCGAGCACCGCATCGACCTTATCCCCGGAGCACCACTTCTGAACAAAGCTCCCTACCGCGTCAACCCTGAAGAAACCAAAGAAATACACAGGCAAGTAAAACATCTCATTGACCATGGACATGTGCGTGAAAGTTTGAGTCCTTGTGCCATCCCAGTCATTCTTGTGCAAAAAAGAGATGGTAGTTTTCGCATGTGTTCCGATTGTATACCTATCAATGCTATCACCGTTCACTATAGGTACCCCATTCCATGCCTTGATGATATGCTTGATGAACTTAGCGGTGCCACTATTTTTTCCAAAATTGATCTTAAAAGTGGTTACTATCAAATCCGCATACAAGAGGGTGGTGAATGGAAGACCGCTTTCAAAACAAAGTTTGGTTTGTATGAGTGGTTAGTCATGCCTATGGTTTTATCGGAAGCACCGGGTACTTTCATGCGTCTTATGCATTATGTGTTTCGCCCTTTTGTTGCTGAGTTTGTTGTGGTCTACTTCGACGATGTCCTTGTTTATAGAAAATCTCTCAAAGATCATGTCACCCATGTTCGAACCATTTTGCAAACTCTTCAAAAAGAGCGTCTCTATGCTAACATGGAAAAATGCCTTTTTGGCCTTGATAAGCTCGTTCTCTTGGGTTTTGTTGTATCCTCTAAGGGTGTTCATGTTGATGACTCTAAGATCAATGCTATTAAAACTTGGCCCCAACCAACTTGCAACAAGTGCGTAGCTTCCTTGGTTTAGCCGGTTTCTACCGTAGATTTGTGAAGGACTTTAGAACCATTGCTTCACCTTTGCATGCTTTGAGCAAGAAGAATGCACCCTTTGTTTGGGGACCATCGCAAGAAAATGGAGTGGAAAGTTTCCGCTTTTCCGGAGGAAAAATGGAAACGGAGAGGAAATATGAAAACGGAAACGGAAATTTGCAAAATGGAAATGGAAGTGGAATTTTTTATGCGGAAACGGAAACAAAAATGTAATGGTGTTTTCCGGTGGAACAGGCACGGAAACGGAACTTTCCGTTTCCATGAATATGGAATTTCCGTTTCTACTATAGGCCCATGGCTGCTTTGTATCCCAATTACCAAACAACACACAATGACACAGTGAGCAGACTGGATCATTTGAGGACCAACTATTACTTCCACACACATTCTCAACTAGACACAATACGGAATTGTCATGTACTATTAAAATACTACCCTATGTTACCAACACAACCATATTATCATGTAGCCATGTTAAAAAATTCTTAAATTTCTTTGTTTTTTGTGTGTATTTCTCTATGATTCAAGGGGGTTTTAAGTTCCGGTCAACACACCGTTCTGTTTTCGTGTCCGCTTTATATTGGCTCCGTGTCTGTTTCTGGTATTATTTGTTTCCGTATTCATTTTCGGGGTTCCGTATTCATTTCCGCTTCTGTAAAAAAATATGAAAAGAAATATGGTAGCACCCAGTTCCGTTCGTTTCTGCTCCATTTTCATCCCTACATTCAATGAGCTTAAGAATTTGCTTACTCATGCTCACCTGCTTGCATTACCCAACTTTGACAAACCCTTTGAGATTCATTGTGATGCTAGTGGTAATGTCATAAGAGGTGTGTTAACGTAAGAGAAGCGCCCCATAGATTACTTTAGTGAGAAACTTTCTGGAGCGCAACTCAATTACCCCATCTGTGACAAAGAGCTATATGCTTTAGTGCGAGTTTTGCATGAATGGGAACATTATCTTCGCCCTCATGAATTTTTCATTCATACCGATCATGAAATGCTTAAATACCTCAAGGGTCAAACTAAGTTGAACAAGCATCATGCTAAATGGAGTGAATTCATTGAGTCATTTCCTTATATCATCAAGTACACTAAAGGTAAGGAAAATGTTGTGGCGGACGCTCTTTCCCGCATATGCATGCTTCTTACTCAACTTGAATTGGATGTCATTGGCTTTGAGCACATAAAAGACTTGTATGCGCTTGATCCTACTTTTCCTATTCCTTATGCCAAGTGTTTGACACATACCTCTTGGGATCTCTATTATATCAAAGAAGGTTATCTTGTGAGAGCTAACAAACTTTGCATCCCCGAATCGTCCCTTCGTTTGTTGCTTTTGCAGGAATCTCATGGAGGAGGACTAATGGGACATATTGGACGCGACAAGACATTTGCTACGCTCTCCAAGAACTATTTTTGGCCCAAGATGTTTCGCAACATCAACTGCTTCACCAACTGATGCTCTACATGTCGCAAAGCTAAGTCTAAAGTTCAATCCCATGGTCTCTATATGCCCCTTCTAATCCCATTCCAACCATGGGAAGATATTAGCATGTATTTTGTGCTTGGTTTGCCTAGAACTAGAAATGGAAAGGATTCGATATTTGTTGTTGTGGACCGATTCTCTAAGATGGCACATTTCATTCCTTGCAACAAGATAGACGATGCTTCACATGTTACCAATCTCTTTTGTAGGGAAATACTTCGCCTACACGGAGTGCCAAAGATGATAGTCTCGGACCGCGACGTCAAGTTCTTGAGTTATTTTTGGAAAACCTTATGCGCCAAGCTCGGAATCAAGCTACTCTTCTCCAGGGCTTACCATCCACAAAACAACGGCCAAATGGAGGTAACCAACCGCACACTCTCCGCTCTACTTCGCGTTCTAATCAAGAAGAACATCAAGGAGTGGGAGGAGTGTCTACCTATCGCCGAGTTCGCCTACAACCGCACAAGACACACAACTACCGGCAATTCCCCTTGCGAGGTCGTGTATGGATTCGACCCATTGTCACCATTGGACATTCTTCCTCTACCACTACAAGAGCACATCAATATGGACGCAAGTGCATGTGTGAACCATGTCAAGAAGGTGCATGAAGATACAAGGCACACCATCGAGCGCCAAGTACAACGACTTGCGACCAAGCTCAACATCAACAAGCACCCCATGGTATTCAACATTGGTGATCTTGTGTGGCTACACCTTCGTAAGGACCGCTTCCCTACCGAACGCAAGTCCAAACTCCTACCACCAGCGGATGGACCCTTCAAGGTGCTTGCACGCTACAACAACAACGCTTACAAGATCGACCTCCCGCGTGTCAAGTACAACGTGAGCGACGTCTTCGATGTCAAGGATCTCTCGCCCTACCATGGTGATGAAGAATTTGATCTGAGGTCGGATCTTTCCCAAGGGAGGGGAGATGATGCGGAGCATCCAAATGTCATCCCCATGGACCTACCTACGTCTCCCACGACACCACTTGGACCAATGACAAGAGCATGAGCCAAGGCTATCGAAGATAAGGTTAACTCGCTCCTCTCCGAACTACCACTTTCTATGCATGAGACATGGCTACTACCTCAAGCGGAAGCCCTATGTGTGATCAGGTACTTGGAGGAAAGCCTCAGATCAGCTATACACAATGGACAAGACGGTGAGGACACCAAGCTCAATGGACAAGAAGAAGGACTGCTCGAAACTCCCAGGCACCGGACGACTGGCGAACCCCGAACGTCCGTTGAACTACAGGCACTGGATGACCGACCCCCTCCGGACGACCGGGCTAGCACAGCTGTAACGCCCCGGATACAACTTTCCATATTCGTAACTCCGACTCTTGCCTTTTCCGGAGATGTGTTGTGAGATTCCTTCGTGGTTGGGTTTGTCTTCGTTTTGCATTTTGTTCATGTCATGCATTTCATATCATGTCATCATGTGCATCGCATTTGCATACGTGTTCGTCGCATGCATCCGAGCATTTTCCCCGTTATCCATTTTGCAATCCGGCACTCCTACGTCCTCCGGCGCCCCCTTTTGCCTCTTTTCGTGAGCGGGTGTTAAAATTTCTCGGAATGGACCGAGATTTACCAAGCGTCCTTGGTACACCACCGGTAGACCGCCTATCAATTTTCATACCATTTGGAGTCCGTTTGATACTCCAACGGTTAATTGGGGAACCGTAAAGGCCTCGTGTGTGTTGCAGCCCGACACCCCTCCAAAGTGTCCCAATAACCCATCCAAAACCCCTCCATCCTCTCGGCCGTTCGATCACGATCTCGTGGCCAAAAACTACACTCCATTTGGACATTCCTACCTCCTCCTACCTATAAATAAGTGTCTCCCTCCGAAATCTCGCGAATGAAACCCTAGTCCCTTCTCCACCGCGCCGCCGGACACATCCGTCTGCGTCGGACATGTCCGCCGGCCACCTCACCTTGACCTATCGCAAGCCGCCACGTCACCCCGCCGCCGCTCTCCACCAACCGCCGCACGCCACCTGGCCTCCTGACTCCTCCCCGCCGCCGCGGCCCGCCGGGCCCAGGCACGGCCCACCAAGGCCCGCGCGGCCGCCCGAGCCGTCCCCGCGCGCCGCTGCTCTGCCGCGAGCCACCGCGTGCTCCGCCGCCGAGCGCCGTCCCTGCCGCCCAGCGCCACCCGTGCCGCGCTGCTCTGGCCGCCGGCCACCGCCGCACCTCGCCTCGTCCGCCCGACGCCGCCCCGCACTCGCAGGCTTCGACCTCTGCCGCCGCCGGCACCAACTCCGACCGTGTCCGGCCCGACCCCGCCGGCGCCTCTCTGGTCGTCTACCTCTCCAACTCCGGCGAGCTCCCCGGTCATCCTCGAAGGACGTGCAAACCCTAGATCTGAGATTCGAAGCTATATTTTTCTCTAAGTCCCATGATGCATACATTTTGAAGCCCTATTCATCATGCCATAACTCCCCATCCGTAGATCCGTTTTGCATGCATGATATATCAAAATGTTCATCAGGGTGTGCTCTTCATTTTGTTCCATTGTGCCATGCTTTTTTGAGTCCATCTTGATTCCCTAAACGTTGATGCAAGAGTGCTATAATATGTTAGGTGATGATCCTTAGCAGAGTATGATCATTTGTCATTTTTGCTACAATTTTTGTGTGCTGCATATGGTCATGTGATCTACATGTGTTTTGGTCTATGCCATGCCGTCTTTACAGGGGTGTATGCCATGTATTTTTGTGATCAATGTGGTGGCTAGCACAAGCATGCAAAGTAGCTCTCGTGATATTGCTGTTTTCAGGGACTTAGAATTTCACTAAGCCTTTGCTCTGCTGTTATTTTTATGCCATGTATTCATGTTGCTACAGTGAGATCCATGCTTCTTTTGAGTATGTTCAGTAAGGAGGATTTTGACATATGGTTATGCTCTATCCATCCATGCCCCTGTTTGCATTTATGGAGTGCCCTAGCATGACTCAATCTTGCTCTACGTTTTCTATAAAATATTCCTGGCAGATTGTTTACGTGTTAATCAATTTTGTCAAGGTTGTTGTAGTTGATCCATGCATGCTATGAGATTGTTCTTGCCATTGTTAGCTTCATGAACATATCTTCTTGCTATTTCTATTCTTATCTTGTCATGAAATGCCTTGTGGTGAGTAAATCGAGCTCGCAAAGAGGCCTTCATAACTCTGTTTTGCCATGTCCAGTTTTCTGCTAAGTCTGAATCTGTTAACGAAACTTGCTATGTTTACATGGGTGCCATCATATTTTCTGTGCCCTTTTGGCTTATGGCTAGTAAGGGACTTTTGTTCTATGCTTTGAGTAGCTCCATGCCATGCCTTTGTTTTCTATGTTTTGTTCCTGTAGCATGTTGATATCTTGCTCTAAACATGTCTTCCTGATGTTAATTCCTGGCATGTTGTTATTTTCACTAAGTCTGTGATGCTGAGATCTTTTGCACTTTTGCCTTGCTTGTTTGAACCTGCTATTGTGTGATTTAGGCATAGCTCAGTGTTCATCTTTTGTCAAGCATCTTGAGTAGATCACTTCCATGTGATTTGTTGCTATGTTGGAGTGCAGTAGCTTAGCTTCTTGTTGCATTCTAGATGGCATCGTGTTGTTAATCGCAGAATTGTGCCATTATTGTTTTGCTTGCCATTTGCAATCCGTGTATCCGATTCCGGTGATCTTTATATCAATTTCGACCGAAATCAACTCATCTTTCCAGCGGCGGACTTGGTTTGCCAAGTTGATGCCTGGTTTAATCTTTTCCTTCCGGAGCACGCATATGCATTGCATATCACATCTCGCATATCATGCCATGTTTTGCATCATGTTGCTTGCGCATTGCACCGTGGTTGATTGTGGTTTCTTTTGCTTGTGCTCTTGCTTTGGGTAGAGCTGGGATACGAGTACGTGATCGAGGAACCTGTTGAGTACGCTTATGAGGATCAAGCTTTCATCAACTCTGAGAACTTTGCAGGCAAGATGACCATACCCTCGAAATCACTTCTATATTTGCTTGCTTGTTGCTCGCTCTTTTTCTATGCCGCGATACCTACCACTTGCTATAGAATGCCTCCCATATTGCCATGTAAAGCCTCTAACCCACCTCTCCTAGCAAACCGTTGTTTGGCTATGTTACCGCTTTGCTCAGCCCCTCTTATAGCGTTGCTAGTTGCAGGTGAATATGGAGTTTGTTTTTGGGATATCATTATTATATCTTGTTTACTTTAATGCATCTATATACTTGGTAAAGGGTATAAGGCTCGGCCTTATGCCTGGTGTTTTGTTCCACTCTTGCCGCCCTATTTTCCATCATACCGGCGTTATGTTCCTTGATTTTGTGTTCCTTACGCGGTTGGGTGTTATGGGAACCCCTTGACAGTTTGCTTTGAACAAAACTCCTCCAGCAAGGCCCTACGTTGGATTTACCATTTGTCACCTAGCTTTTTTCCCTTGGGTTCTGCAGACTCAAGGGTCATCTTTATTTTAACCCATCCCCCCCCCCCCGGGCCAGTGCTTGTCTAAGTGTTGGTCCGCACCTGTCAGCATCCGGTGGCCACCAGGGGCCACTCTGGGATGGCCTACCGGAATCTTGGACAATCCGGTGTTGCCCTGAGAACAAGATATGTGCAGCTCCTATCAGGATGTCGGCGCATCGGGCGGTCTTGCTGGTCTTGTTTTACCATTGTCGAAATGTCTTGTAACCGGGATTCCGAGTTTGATCGGGTCTTCCTGGGAGAAGGAATATCCTTCGTTGACCGTGAGAGCTTGTGATGGGCTAAGTTGGGACACCCCTGCAGTGTTTTGAACTTTCGAAAGCCGTGCCCGCGGTTATGGCCAGATGGGAATTTGTTAATATCCGGTTGTAGAAAACTTGACACTTAACTTAATTAAAATGAATCAACCGCGTGTGTAGCCATGATGGTCTCTTCTCGGCGGGGTCCGGGAAGTGAACACGGTTCTTGTGTTATGCTTGAACATAAGTAGTTTCAGGATCACTTCTTGATCACTTCTAGTTTACGACCGTGCTTTGCTTCTCTTCTCGCTCTCATTTGCGTAAGTTAGCCACCATATATGCTAGTGCTTGCTGCAGCTCCACCTCACTACCTTTTCCTACCCTTAATCTTAAATAGTCTTGATCGCGAGGGTGTGAGATTGCTGAGTCCCCGTGACTCACAGGTACTTCCAAAACCAGTTTGTAGGTGCCGATGATACCAGTGTAGGTGACGCAACCGAGCTCAAGTGGGAACTCGATGAAGACCTTTTCATTGTTGAGTTTTGTTTCCTTTTGATTAGTAGTGGAGCCCAGTTGGGGCGATCGGGGGTCTAGCATTAGGGGTGGTCTTCTTTTATTTTGGTTCCGTAGTCGGACCTTGATTGTATTCTGGATGATGTAATGCTATATTTATGTATTGTGTGAAGTGGCAATTGTAAGCGAACTCTTTATCCCTTTCTGATTCAGTACATGGGATGTGCAAAGATTACCCCTCTTGCGACATGCCTACTATGCGGTTATGCCTCTAAGTCATGCTCCGACACGTGGGAGATATAGCCGCATCATGGGTGTTACAACAGCCGAGCCAAAACGTCGGATTTCCGAAGACCTCCGGACGACCGATGCCCCATACGTCCGACCCCGACCGGATGTTTGACCGAAGCACACCCGAGCCGAATCTATGGACGCCCGACGAGCACCGGACGTCCGGACCCTCGCGAGCCTCCAAACGACCGATAGCTACCGCACGTCTGACGCCTGTGTGCTGATTTCGTGGTGGGCCGAAGCCCATGTACCCCTTCGACCTCTAAGACTATATATAGCCCCCACCTCCTCTTTTCTAGGGTTAGCGTTGTGATAGCTCATATTAGAGATAGAGCCTCGCTCATCCACATCGGATCTACTCCTTGAGAGAGACTGCGACCCCTCTATGGAGAAGATCCCCTTGGATTCAAGACCCCCTTTTGGGTGGCCCCATCAAGACCTCCTTTGGAGAAGAACTGGTTACCGTGTATCGTCCCTTGTTGATCGTGGATCGCGTGAACTCTTTTGTGTTCGAGAATCTAGCATATGTGTGATCAATCTTGTTGGTTTTAGTGTTTCTCACGTGTTTCCCCTCGTGTTTCCCCTCATGTTCATAGTGTTCGTCGCGGGATCTGCTCCTTTCGTGAAAGATCGGCCATCTAGGGCTCCATCCTACATTAGAGATGGAGTGTGATATGGCTTGTCGAGCAATGCTCGTTGATCGTACATGGGAATTTCATCGCCAGCATTATTATCAGAAGATTCCTCATCATACGAGGCAGATGCAACCTTTCTGGACTTACTCACAACAGACTTCTTTGGAGCTCGAGGAGAAACTGACTCCCTCTTATTCTTCTCTTTTCGGGAAGACGCCCTTTCCTTCTTCTCAATTACATCTTGTTGTGTCAGCTCAACATTTCACTGCTCAACTTGGTTCTTCTTCGCAAGTTTAGCCTCATGCTTAGCCTCTGCATTTTCCCTTTTTGCAACTTCTTCGGGAAAATCAGCTGTGGTTTTCAAAGAATTGGTATGAGCGTAGGGAGGCGGTGCTAGCCTTACTTTCTCATCTTCCTGGCCTAGGCAGCCTTCTGCAATGCAATCATTCCAGGGAGGAGTGAAAGCAAACAATATCTGATATTTCCGTCGAACGTTCTCGTAGTTGAACCATTTCTTCGCCCAGTGCCGGCGAATCTTTTGCAATCTATTATTCCTGTCTTGAGTTGTTTCCACACCTGGTGGAGTTCTATATGTTTCATAATCTGACATCTCAGTTGTTGTAGTTCTTTCTCTTCCTCTGCCACCCTTCTTGGGATTTCCATCTGAGAACATGGTTTTGGAATTGGTGACTAACTCATCTTCAGGCTGACTGTGAGCAAAAGGAATATCATCATCAACGCCATTAGTGGATTCTGGTTCGGCCTTCTTCTTCGGCGCTCTTGGTGGCTTGGTAGATTTTCATTCGACCACCCTTGGTTGTTGTGGTATTTCTTCCTCCGAACCAGAATACTCATCTGAACTGTTTGCCATGACCACTCCTAAAGAAACACACAGGAGCGAAAGAAAGCATGGTCGAGGTCACAAGCATGCACAGAGGAAATTTTTAACACAAAGCAGAAGGTTTTACAAGAGAAACCGATGGATTAAAGTTATGCACTAGCAAGATAGCATCAAGTAAATTCCAGTATGCCTAAGGACGACACAACGGATCCACTAATCTTTCGAAGAGCATGCACAATGAACCCTAGATTCAGAGGACATCTATGAGTAACAACTACAAACCGTACAAGTGAAAACTAACAGAGCCTAAAATATCTACCGCACAGAAATAACTTGGAATAAATCACGTCGGGAGTAACTTCTCTAGCACACGAGTTGAGTACAGCAAGAACCGGATCTGAATGCCCTAACTTGGTGATACAGATGGTGAGGACATCAATACCATTGTTACACCCATAGCCCCTGCTGCTATACATACTGGACCAATTACTAGAGCTCGCGCACGTCAATTAAATTATCAGGTACTTTCGTTTCTTCGTGATGATTCTAATGTTCATGAGAATATGATGTTGCCTAAGTTGGATACATTTGTTTTGCTTACAAATGAAGGGCATGGCATGGATAAGAGGGATGAACACTGGAGCAAGACCAAACATAGAGATGATGGCATGTGCAAGGGGAACAAGAATGGAGTTACAAGTGATGATTTCAGGACTTTGAAGCCACCATAATGAGTGCATGAATCCTTGGACGAAATATACAAGATGCCATTTCATAAATTTCATCCAGAGGCTATTATAGATGCTGCGTCACCTTAATATTGGGCCAGACCCATGTAATTTTGAAATACTTGATTATAGATTGTTTTTAGAGTCCGTATGTGTGGGGAAACAAGAGTTAGGGTTGGTTTCGGACCCCTCCTCCAAGGGCCACGAAATTCACCCCTCTCTCCTCCATATATACAGCCCTTAGGGCATCGTTTAGACTTTGGGTTTTGTTTAGATTAGAAGTTTGCCATAGCTGCAACTTTGCGTACTTCGTTTGTGTTCAACGACCAGACAAAGGCGTCACAGAACCCCACCTTGATTAATAAAGCTTTCCTCTTATATTCGCAATATCCAGATTGCAATCTTAGTTTCTGATCATGAATCCTTGAAACATATTAGAAGTCAAGCTAAAATGAATCGTAGACATGCTAAATGGGTTGAATTCATTGAGACTTTCCCTTATGTCATTAAACGCAAGAAGGGTAAAGAAAATGTTATTGCTGGTGCATTGTCTCGTCGCTATACTATGCTTTCACAACTTGACTTCAAAATATTTGGTTTGGAGACCATCAAAGATCAATATGTGCATGATGCTGATTTAAAAGACGTAATGCAGAATTGTAAAGAAGGAAGAACATGGAACAAGTTCGTCATTAATGATGGATTTGTGTTCCCTACTAACAAGCTATGCATTCCAGCTAGCTCTATTCATCTTTTGTTGTTGCAGGAGGCGCATGGAGGAGGATTAATGGGACACTTTGGCATGAAGAAGACAAAGGATGTACTTGCTACACATTTCTTTTGGCCAAAGATGAGACGGGATGTTGATCGTTTTGTTGCTCGCTGCACTACATGTCAAAAAGCTAAGTCACGACTCAATCCTCATGGTTTACATGTCTTTGCCTATACCTAGTGTTCCTTGGGAGGATATATCTATGGAATTTGTTTTAGGTTTACCTCGAACAAAGAAGGGGAGGGATAGCATATTTGTTTCCATGGATAGATTCTCAAAAATGGCACACTTTATACCATGTCATAAAAGCGATGATGCTGTTAATGTTGCTGATTTGTTCTTTCGTGAAATTATTCGCTTGCATGGTGTGCCAAATACTATTGTTTCAGATCATGATACTAAATTTCGTAGCCACTTTTGGAGATATTTATGGGCTAAGTTGGGGACTAAACTGCTTTTTAGTACTACTTGTCATCCCCAAACTGATGGTCAAACTGAAGTAGTCAATAGAACATTGTCTACTATGCTTAGGGTTGTTTTGAAGAATAATAAGAAAATGTGGGAAGAATGCTTGCCTCATATTGAATTTGCTTATAATCGTTCATTTCATTCTACTACTAAGATATGCCCTTTTGAAATTGTGTATTGTTTCCTACCTCGTGCACCCATTGATTTGTTGCCTCTTCCATCTTCGGAGAAGGTTAATTTTGATGCTAAACAATGTGCTGAATTGATCTTGAAAATGCATGAGTTAACTAAGGAAAACATTGAGCGTATGAATGCTAAATATAAACTTGCTAGAGATAAGGTGTAACACCCCGTATGTAATTTGCCATAATTGTATTCAAACTCTTGCCATTTCCGGCACTAAGTTATGATATTTCCTCGTTGTCGGGTTTTTGTCTTCGTATTGTCTTGTCTTTGTAATGCATCTCATATCATGTCATCATGTGCATTGCATTTGCATACGTGTTCGTCTCATGCATCCGAGCATTTTTCCCGTTGTCCGTTTTGCATTCCGGCGCTCCTATGTCCTCCAGTGTCCTTTTCTACCTCTTTTCGTGTGCGGGTGTTAAATGTTTTCGGATTGGACCGAGACTTGCCATGCGACCTTGGTTTACTACCGGTAGACCGCCTGTCAAGTTTCGTGCCATTTGGACTTCGTTTGATACTCCAACGGTTAACCGAGGGACCGAAAAGGCCTCGTGTGTGTTGCAGCCCAACACCCCTCCAAAGTGGCCCAAAACCCACCTAATCCCCTTCCATCACCTAGGCCGTTTGATCACGATCGCGTGGCCGCAAACCATGCTCAATTTGGAGCCTCCTAGCTCCCTCTACCTATATAAAGGCATCCCCTCCTCAAAATCACGGGCGAAACCCTAGCAAAACTACCCCCGCCGCCGCCGGACATGTCCGCCACCCGCCGGACGATTCGCGCCACCGCCCCGAGCCAATAGAAACACGCCACATGGCCCCTTCGCCGCCTCCCACCGCTCCGGCTCGGAGAGCCCGCGCAGGGCCCTCCCGGGCCGAAGCCGCGCTGCCCGCGCTTGGGAGCCGAGCCGCCCAGCTCCTCCAACTCTGGCGCCGAACCCCGCCGCCGCACCCACCAGGCGTTGCCGCCTGCCTCTTTCGCCGCCTCGCCGCCACATCACCGGCGACCGTTGCCACCTCGTCGGCGCCGCGCCGCCCGGCGACTTCCCCCGCCCTTCGCCGCCCCGAGCCGGCGCCGCTCCGCTTCATCCTCTCCTCGGCAAGTCCCCGGTGCTACTCCAGCGACCCCGTGCAGGAACTCTGTCGACCTCAAACTCCGGCCGGCCATCCTCGGGCTCCGTGCCGCTACAGTGCCGATCCGGATCTGGATCTGACCAAACGGTTGACCTAATTTTTCCCTAACCCTAACATTTTTTTTGCATATTTCATCGCGTCATATCTCATCAACTGTGGCTCTGATTCGTGCGTGTAGCATATCGAAATGTTCGTCTCGACGAGTACTTCATTTCATCTCATTGCATCATCTTCATTTGAGCTCATCTTGATGTCCTAAATGCTATTGGAAGAGTGCTAGTTTCTGTTAGTTTCAGATTATTATCAGCAAATGCACTTTTGTCATTTTTGCCGTGATTAATGTGTGCCTCCTATGGATTTGAGCTCTACATGTGATTTGAAGTATGTCATGCCATCTCTACAGGGGTGTATTGTTGGGGAACGTAGCAATAATTCAAAATTTTCCTACGTGTCAGCAAGATCAATCTATGGAGTCATCTAGCAACGAGGGAGGAGTGGATCTACATACCCTTGTAGATCGCGCGCGGAAGCGTTCAAGGGAACGGGGTTGATGAAGGCGTACTCGACGTGATCCAAATCACCGGAGATCCTAGCGCCGAACGGACGGCACCTCCGCGTTCAACACACGTACGGAGCAGTGACGTCTCCTCCTTGTTGATCCAGCAAGGGGGGAGGAGAGGTTGAGGAAGATGGCTCCAGCAGCAGCACGACGGCGTGGTGGTGATGGAGCTGCAGTACTCCGGTAGGGCTTTGCCAAGCTCTATGGAGGAGGAGGAGGAGGTGTTGGAGAGGGAGAGGGAGGCACCAATGGCATGGGGTGAGAGGCCCTCCTTCCCCCACTATATATAGGGAGCCTAAGGGGGGGCGCCGGCCCTAGGAGATCCAATCTCCTAGGGGGGCGCCGGCCAAGGGAGGAATCCCTCCTCCCCAAGGCACCTAGTAGGTGCCTTCCCCCTTTGGGACTCTTCCCTTCCTTGAACCCTAGGCGCATGGGCCTCTTGGGGCTGGTGCCCTTGGCCCATATAGGCCAAGGCGCACCCCCTACAGCCCATGTGGCCCCCCGGGGCAGGTGGCCCCACCCGGTGGACCCCCGGGACCCTTCCGGTGGTCCCGGTACAATACCGGTGACCCCAAAACTTGTTCCGATGCCCGAAATAGCACTTCCTATATATAATTCTTTACCTCCGGACCATTCCGGAACTCCTCGTGACGTCCGGGATCTCATCTAGGACTCCGAACAACATTCGGGTTACTGCATATACATATCCCTACAACCCTAGCGTCACCGAACCTTAAGTGTGTAGACCCTACGGGTTCGGGAGACAAGCAGACATGACCGAGACGTTCTCCGGTCAATAACCAACAGCGGGATCTGGATACCCATGTTGGCTCCCACATGTTCCACGATGATCTCATCGGATGAACCACGATTTCAAGGACTTAATCAATCCCGTATACAATTCCCTTTGTCTAGCGGTACGATACTTGCCCGAGATTCAATCGTCGGTATCCTGATACCTTGTTCAATCTCGTTACCGGCAAGTCTCTTTACTCGTTCCGTAACACATCATCCCGTGATCAACTCCTTGATCACACTGTGCACATTATGATGATGTCCTACCGAGTGGGCCCAGAGATACCTCTCCGTTTACACGGAGTGACAAATCCCAGTCTCGATTCGTGCCAACCCAACAGACACTTTCGGAGATACCTATAGTGTACCTTTATAGCCACCCAGTTACGTTGTGACGTTTGGCACACCCAAAGCACTCCTACGGTATCCGGGAGTTGCACAATCTCATGGTCTAAGGAAATGATACTTGACATTAGAAAAGCTTTAGCATACGAACTACATGATCTTGTGCTAGGCTTAGGATTGGGTCTTTGTCCATCACATCATTCTCCTAATGATGTGATCCCGTTATCAATGACATCCAATGTCCATGGTCAGGAAACCGTAACCATCTATTGATCAACGAGCTAGTCAACTAGAGGCTTACTAGGGACATGGTGTTGTCTATGTATCCACACATGTATCTGAGTTTCCTATCAATACAATTCCAGCATGGATAATAAATGAGTATCATGAACAAGGAAATATAATAATAACTAATTTATTATTGCCTCTAGGGCATATTTCCAACAGTCTCCCACTTGCACTAGAGTCAATAATCCAGTTCACATCGATATGTGATTAACAGTCAAGGTCACATCCCCATGTGACTAACACCCAAAGAGTTTACTAGAGTCAATAATCTAGTTCACATTACCATGTGATTAACACTCGATGAGTTTTGGGTTTGATCATGTTATGCTTGTGAGAGATGTTATAGTCAACGGGTCTGAATCTTTCAGATCCGTATGTACTTCACAAATCTCTATGTCATATTGTAGATGCAGCTACTACGCTATATTTGGAACCATTTCAAATAACTGTTCTACTTGGAGCTATACTAAATTGTTGCTCCATTATATGTACCCGGTATCTCTACTCAGAGCTATGCGGATAGGTGTTAAGCTTGCATCGACGTAACTCTTTACGTCGAACTCTTTATCACCTCCATAACCGAGAAACATATCCTTATTCCTCTAAGGATAATTTAGACCGCTATCTGGTGATCTACTCCTAGATTACCTTTGTACCCTCTTGCCAGATATGTGGCAAGGCACACATCAGGTGCGGTACTCAGCATGGCATACCGTATAGAGCCTATGACAAAAGCATAGGGGACGACCTTCGTCCTTCCTCTTTCTTCTGCCGCGGTCGAGCTTTAAGTCTTAACTTCATACCTTACAACTCAGGCAAGCACTCCTTCTTTGACTGATCCATCTTGAACACCTTCAAGATCATGTCAAGGTATGTGCTCATTTGAAAGTACTATTAAGCGTTTTGATCTATCCTTATAGATCTTGATGCTCAATGTTCAAGTAGCTTAATCCAGGCTTTCCATTGAAAAACACTTTCCAAATAACCCTATATGCTTTCCATAATTCTATGTCATTTCTGATTAACAACATGTCAACAACATATATTCATCAGAAATTCTATAGTGCTCCCACTCACTTCTTTGGAAATACAAGTTTCTCATAAACTTTGTATACACCCAAAATCTTTGATCATCTCATCAAAGCATACATTCCAACTCCGAGATGCTTACTCCAGTCCTTAGAAGGATTGCTGGAGCTTTGCATACTTATTAGCATCTTTCAGGATTGACAAAACCTTCCGGTTGTATCACATACAACCTTTCCTCAAGAAAATCGTCGAGGAAACAATGTTTTGACATCCTATCTGCAAGATTTCATAAATAATGCAGTAATCGCTAATATAATTCCAACAGACTCTTAGCATCACTACGAGTGAGAAAGTCTCATCATAGTCAACTCCTTGAACTTGTCGGGAAACATCTTAACGACAAGTCGAGCTTTCTTAATGGTGACATTTACCATCATTGTCCGTCTTCCTTTTAAAATCCATATGTACCTAACAGCCTTACGACCATCAAGTAGTTCTTCAAAGTCTACACTTTGTTTTTCATATATGGATCCTCTCTCGGATTATATGGCCTTGAGCCATTTTGGAATCCTGGCCCACCATCGCTTCTCCATAGCTCGTAGGTTCATTGTTGTCTAGCAACATGACTTCCAAGACAGGATTACGCACCTCTCTGAAGTAGCACGCATCCTTGTCATCCTACGAGGTTTGGTAGTGACTTGATCTGAAGTTTCATGATCACTATCATAAGCTTCCACTTCAATTGGCGTAGGTGCCACAGGAACAACTTCCTGTGCCCCGCCACACACTAGTTGAAGAGACGGTTCAATAACCTCATCAAGTCTCCACCATCCTCCTACTCAATTCTTTCGAGAGAAACTTTTCCTCGAGAAAGGACCTGATTCTAGAAACAATCCCTTATTGTTTTCGAATCTGAGACAGGAGGTATACCCAACTGTTTTGGGTGTCCTATGAAGATGCATTTATCCGCTTTGGGTTCGAGCTTATCAGCCTGATACTTTTCACATAAGCGTCGCAGCCCCAAACTTTTAAGAAATGACAGCTTAGGTTTCTCTAAACCATAGTTCATACGGTGTCATCTCATCGGAATTACGTGGTGCCCTATTTAAAGTGAATGTGGTTGTCTCTAATGCCTAACCCATAAACTATCGTGATAATTCGATAAGAGACATCATGGTATGCATCATATCCAATAGGGTGCAGTTATGATGTTCGGACACACCATCACACTATGGTGTTCCAGGCTGTATTAGTTGTGAAACAATTTCCACAATGTCTTAATTCTGTGCCAAACTCGTAATTCAGATATTCATCTCTATGATCATATCATAGATATTCTTGTCACGACGATCTTTCAACTTCACCCTGAAATTACTTGAACCTTTCAATAATTCAGACTCGTGATTCATCAAGTAAATATACTCAACATCTACTCAAATCATCTGAGAAGTAAGAACGTAACGATATCCACTACACGCCTCAGCACTTATTGGACTGCACACATCAAAATGTATTACTTCCAACAAGTTGCTTTCTAGTTCCATTTTACTGAAAACGAGGCTTTCAGTCATCTTGCCCATGTGGTATGATTTGCATGTCTCAAGTGATTCAGAATCAAGTGAGTCCAAACGATCCATCTGTATAGAGTTTCTTCATGCATATCTACCAACAAACATGGTTTGCATGTCTCAATCCTTTCAAAAATGAGTGAGTCCAAAAATCCATCAACATGGAGCTTCTTCATGCGTTTTATACCAATATGACTTACGCGTCAGTGCCACAAGTAGGTGGTACTATCATTACTATCTTATGGCATGAACATGTGTATCACTACGATCGAGATTCAATAAACCATTCATTTCAGGTGTAAGACCATTGAAGGTATTATTCAAATAAACAGAGTAACCATTATTCTCTTTAAATGAATAACCGTATTGCGATAGACATAATCCAATCATGTCTATGCTCAACGCAAACACCAATCTCGATGGTAGAGGGAGCGTACGATATTTGATCAACCTTGGAAATACTTCCAACACATATCATCATCTCACCTTTAGCTAGTCTCCGTTTATTCCGTAGCTTTTATTTCGAGTTACTAACACTTAGCAACCGAACCGGTATCTAATACACTGGTGCTACTAAGAGTACTAGTAAAGTACACATTAACACAATGTATATCCAATATACTTCTATCGACCTTGCTAGCCTTCTCATCTACCAAGTATCTAGGGTAATTCTGCTCCAGTGGCTGTTCCCCTTATTAAAGAAGCACTTAGTCTCGGGTTTGGGTTCAACCTTAGGTTTCTTCACTAGAGCAGCAGCTGATTTGCCGTTTCATGAAGCATCCCTTTTTGCCCTCGCCCTCCTTGAAACTAGTGGTTTCACCAACCATCAACAATTGATGCTCCTTCTTGATTTCTACTTTTGTGGTGTCAAACATCGCGAATATCTCAAGGATCATCATATATGTCCCTGATATATTATAGTTCATCATGAAGCTCTAGCAGCTTGGTGGCAATGACTTTGGAGAAATATCACAATGTCATCTGGAAGAACAACTCCCACTCGAATCAAATGATTGTTGTACTCAGACAATCTGAGCACAAGCTCAACAATTGAGCTTTTCTCCCTTAGTTTGCAGGCTAAGAAAATCATCGGAGGTCTTATACCTCTTGACGTGGGCACGAGCCTGAAATCGCAATTTCAGCCCTCGAAACATCTCATATGTTTCGCGACGTTTCAAAAACGTCTTCGGTGCCTCAACTCTAAACCGTTTAACTGAACTATCACGTAGTTATCAAAATGTGTATGTCAGATGTTCGCAACATCCACAGACAACGTTCGAGGTTCAGCACACTGAGCGGTGCATTAAGGACATAAGCCTTCTATGAAGCAATGAGGACAATCCTCAGTTTACGGACCTAGTCCGCATAATTGCTACTATCAAATTTCAACTAAATTTTCTCTAGGAACATAACTAAACAGTAGAACTGAAGCGCGAGCTATGACATAATTTGCGAAGATCTTTTGACTATGTTCAGGATAATTAAGTTCATATTATGAACTCCCACTCAGATAGACATCCCTCTAGTCATCTAAGTGATTACATGATCCGAGTCAACTAGGCTGTGTCCGATCATCACGTGAGACGAACTAGTCATCATCGGTGAACATCTTCATGTTGATCGTATCTACCATACGACTCATGCTCGACCTTTCGGTCTCTTGTGTTCCGAGGCCATGTCTGTACATGCTAGGCTCGTCAAGTCAACCTAAGTGTTTCGCGTGTGTAAATCTGTCTTACACCCGTTGTATGTGAACGTTAGAATCTAACACCCGATCATCGCGTGGTGCTTCGAAACAACAAACTGTCGCAACGGTGCACAGTTAGGGGGAACACTTTCTTGAAATTATTATGAGGGATCATCTTATTTACTACCGTTGTTCTAAGTAAACAAGATGCATAAACATGATAAACATCACATGCAATCAAATAGTGACATGATATGGCCATCATCACTTTGCTCCTCTTGATCTCCATCTTCGGGGCTCCATGATCATCATCGTCACCGGCATGACACCATGATCTCCATAATCATGATCTCTATCATCGTGTCTTCATGAAGTTGTCTCGTCAACTATTACTTCTACTACTACAGCTAACGGTTAGCAATAAAGTAAAGTAATTACATGACGTTTATGTTGACACGCAGGTCATAAATAAATAAAGACAACTCCTATGGCTCCTGCCGATTGTCATACTCATCGACATGCAAGTCGTGATTCCTATTACAAGAACATGATCAATCTCATACATCACATATCATTCATCACATTCTTTTGGCCATATCACATCACATAGCATACCCTGCAAAAACAAGTTAGACGTCCTCTAATTGTTGTTTGCATGTTTTACGTGGCTGCTATGGGTTTCTAGCAAGAACATTTCTTACCTACGCAAAAACCACAACGTGATATGTCAATTGCTATTTACCCTTCATAAGGACCCTTTTCATCGAATCCGATCCGACTAAAGTGGGAGAGACAGACACCCGCTAGCCACCTTATGCAACTAGTGCATGTCAGTCGGTGGAACCAGTCTCACGTAAGAGTACGTGTAAGGTCGGTCCGGGCCGCTTCATCCCACAATGCCACCGAATCAAGATTGGACTAGTAATGGTAAGCATATTGAACAAAATCAACGCCCACAACTACTTTGTGTTCTACTCGTGCATAGAAACTACACATAAACCTGGCTCTGATACCACTGTTGGGGAACGTAGCAATAATTAAAAAATTTCCTACGTGTCACCAAGATCAATCTATGGAGTCATCTAGCAAAAAGGGAGGAGTGGATCTACATACCCTTGTAGATCGCGCGCGGAAGCGTTCAAGGGAACGGGGTTGATGAAGGCGTACTCGACGTGATCCAAATCACCGGAGATCCTAGCGCCGAACGGACGGCACCTCCGCGTTCAACACACGTACGGAGCAGTGACGTCTCCTCCTTCTTGATCCAGCAAGGGGGGAGGAGAGGTTGAGGAAGATGGCTCCAGCAACAACACGACGGCGTGGTGGTGATGGAGCTGCAGTACTCCGGCAGGGCTTCGCCAAGCTCTATGGAGGAGGAGGAGGAGGTGTTGGAGAGGGGGAGGGAGGCACCAATGGCGTGGGGTGAGAGGCCCTCCTTCCCCCACTATATATAGGGAGACTAAGGGGGGGGCGCCGGCCCTAGGAGATCCAATCTCCTAGGGGGGCGCCAGCCAAGGGACGAATCCCTCCTCCCCAAGGCACCTAGGAGGTGCCTTCCCCCTTTGGGACTCTTCCCTTCCTTGAACCCTAGGCGCATGGGCCTCTTGGGGCTGGTTCCCTTGGCCCATATAGGCCAAGGCGCACCCCCTACAGCCCATGTGGCCCCCCGGGGCAGGTGGCCCCACCCGGTGGACCCCCGGGACCCTTCCGGTGGTCCCGATACAATACCGGTGACCCCGAAACTTGTCCCGATGCCCGAAATAGCACTTCCTATATATAATTCTTTACCTCCGGACCATTCCGGAACTCCTCGTGACGTCCGGGATCTCATCCGGGACTCCGAACAACATTCGGGTTACTGCATATACATATCCCTACAACCCTAGCGTCACTGAACCTTAAGTGCGTAGACCCTACGGGTTCGGGAGACAAGCAGACATGACCGAGACGTTCTCCGGTCAATAACCAACAGCGGGATCTGGATACCCATGTTGGCTCCCACATGTTCCACGATGATCTCATCGGGTGAACCATGATGTCAAGGACTTAATCAATCCCGTATACAATTCCCTTTGTCTAGCGGTACGATACTTGCCCGAGATTCGATCGTCGGTATCCCGATACCTTGTTCAATCTCATTACCGGCAAGTCTCTTTACTCGTTCTGTAACACATCATCCCATGATCAACTCCTTGATCACACTATGCACATTATGATGATGTCCTACCGAGATGTATTTTTGTGATCTCTGTGGTGACTAGCACAAGCATGCAAAGTAGCTTACTTAATGTTGCTGATTTCACGGACATAGAAATATTCTAAGTCTCTGCACTGTCATTATTTTTATGCCATGTTTTCATGTTGCTACCAAGTGATCCGTGCCTCTTTTGAGCATGATCAGTAAGGATGATTTGTAGATATTGGGGTGCTCTATCCATCCATGTCTTTGTTTGCATTTATGGAGCACCCTAGCTTGAGTCAATCGAGCTCTACTTTTGCTATAAAATGTTCCTGGCAGGATGTTTACATGTTAAGCATTTTTGCCGAGCTTGTTGTAGTTGATCCATACATGCTATGTTGTTGTTCTTACCATGTCTAGCTTCTATGCCATGTCTACTTGCTGGGTGTATGCTTATCTTGTCATGCAATGCCTTGTGGTGAGTGCATCGAGCTTGTAAACATGCCTACTTAATATCTGTTTTGCCATGTTCCAGTTTTTCTTCTAAGTCTGAATCTGTTAACGATAATTGCTATGTTCACATGGTTGCCATTGTATTTTCTGATCCCTTTTGGCTTATGGTCAGTAAGGGACTTTTGTAGTATGCTTTGAGTAGCTTCATGCCATGCCTTGCTTTGCCATGATATGTTCATGTACCATGTTGTTACCTTGCTCTAAACATTGCTTCCTGATGTTAAATTCTTGACTTGTTGTTACCTTGCTCTAAACATTGCTTCCTGATGTTAAATTCCTGACTTGTTGTTATTTTCTCTAAGTCGGGAACCTGTAATCTTTTGCACTTTTGCCATGCTTGTTTGGGCCTGCTATTGAGTGAATTAGTCATAGCTCAGTGTTCATCTTTTGTCAAGCATCTTGAGTGCATCCCTGCCATGTATTTTGTTGCTATGTTAGAGTGCTGTAGCATGTTGTTCTTGATGCATTTAGATGGCCTCGTGTTGTAAATCGCAGATCGGTGCCATATTTGTTTTGCTTGCCATTTCCAATCCGTGCATCCGATTCTGGTGATCTTTATATCGATTTCGACCGAAATCAACTCCTCTTTCCGGTGGCACTCTTGGTTTTCCAAGTTGAGGCCAGGTTCAATCTTTCCTTTCCGAATCATGCATATGCATCGCATATCGCATCCCGCATATCATACCATGTTTTGCATCATGTTGCTTGTGCATTGCACGTGGTTGATTGTGTCTCCCTTTGCTTGTTGTTCTTGCTTGGGTAGAGCCGGGAGACGAGTACGTGATCGAGGAGCCCATTGAGTACGCTTTCGAGGATCAAGCTAACGTCAACTTGGAGAACTTTGTAGGCAAGATGACCATACCCTCGAAATCACTTCTATCTTTGCTTGCTAGATGCTCGCTCTTTTGCTATGCCTATGCTACGATACCTACCACTTTCTTATCATGCCTCCCATATTGCCATGTCAAACCTCTAACCCACCTTGTCCTTGCAAACCGTTGTTTGGCTATGTTACCGCTTTGCTCAGCCCCTCTTATAACGTTGCTAGTTGCAGGTGAAGTTTGGAGTTTGTTCCTTCTTGGAACATGTTTATTGTTGGGATATTATTATTATATCTTACCTTCTTTAATGCACCTATATACTTGGTAAAGGGTGGAAGGCTCGGCCTTATGCCTGGTGTTTTGTTCCACTCTTGCCGCCCTAGTTTCCGTCATACCGGTGTTATGTTCCTTGATTTTGCGTTCCTTACACAGTTGGGTTATAATGGGAACCCCTTGACAGTTCGCCTTGAATAAAACTCCTCCAGCATTGCCCAACATTGGTTTTACCACTCGCCACCTAGCCTCTTTTTCCCTTGGGTTCCGCGGACCCAAGGGTCATCTTTATTTAAACCCCCAGGCCAGTGCTCCTCTGAGTGTTGGTCCAACCTGTCAGCTGCTGGTGGCCACCAGGGGAAACTCCGGGCCGGCCTACCGGAACCTTGGATAATCCGGTGTGCCCTGAGAACGAGATATGTGCAGCTCCTATCGGGATTTGTCAGCACATTCGGGTGGCTTTGCTGGTTTAGTTTTACAATTGTCGAGATGTCTTGTAACCGGGATTCCGAGTCTGATCGGATTGTCTTGGGAGAAGGAATATCCTTCATTGGCCGTGAGAGCTTGTGATGGGCTAAGTTGGGACACCCCTGTAGGGTTCTGAACTTTCGAAAGCCGTGCGCGCGGTTATGGGTAGATGGGAATTTGTTAATGTCTGGTTGTAGAAAACCTTAAACTAAATTTAATTAAAATGAATCAACAGAGTGTGTGGCCGTGATGGTCTCTTTTTGGCGGAGTCCGGGAAGAGAAACGGTGTTGGAGTTATGCTTGAACATAGATTGTTCTAGGATCACTTCTTGATCATAGTTCATCGACCGTGCCTTTGCCTTCTCTTCTCGCTCTCTTTTGCGTATGTTAGCCACCATATATGCTAGTCGCTTGCTGTAGCTCCACATCATACCTTTTACCCTTCCTATAAGCTTAAATAGTCTTGATCATGAGGGTGTGAGATTGCTGAGTCCCCGTGACTCACAGATTACTTCAAAACCAGATGCAGGGACCGATGATACCGCTCCAGGAGATTTGGCTGAGCTCAAGTGGGAGTTCGATGAGGACTCATGATGATACTACGTGTCTTTTCCAGATGATCAGTAGTGGTGCCTAGTTGGGGCAATCGGGGACTTTGTCGCATTTGGGGTTGTAGTGACCCGACCCGAATGGATCAAGTCTCTATGCTTAAGTGTCATCCCTGGATCGGTATGCTGACACACAGTACTCGAGGATTTATAACAGAGGTAAATCACATGTATAAAATAACGTAAATACTATTACCTCAATCCAAAATAGCGGAAGTAACAAGGTAGTGGATTCCCATCAACACCAACGGCAAAGTTGAGTGTAGAAATCGTAACCCTAACGTATCACTTACTCGTCGTAAGAAATCCTGCAACATGAGACGTTGCAGCCACAAAGGGTCAGTACATTGAATGTACTGGCAAATTCACACCATAGAGAATGATAAACAATGGCTAACACTACATGCATATATGGCTGGTGGAAAAGCTCTATGGTTATATGTTTTTGCGAAAAGCCAATTTTTCCTACTGCAAAGGAATAAATTTTATTTAACTATTATGGTGGTTGTTAAACATTGAGAATGGTTGACAGTATTCTCAATCCCAATTAAGTAACATCATTAAACCCAACAAAATTAATTCGAAGTAACGTGATGAGATTCACATGATAATCCAAGTACTAGATACTCAAGATGTCCATAACTGAGGACATGGCTAACCATGATTAGTTTATACACTCTGCAGAGATTTGTGCACTTTTCCCCACAAGACTCGATCGCCTCCGTTTGATTTCTCGCACTACATGGTGTTTGAGAAACGGATGACCGAGACATAGTCTTTCAGAAGCGCTAGCACCTTACGATCGGGTAGACCGTTACACCTACTTTCCCCTACATCTGCTAGTCTACCACTGTAAGAGTTCTCACGACTTAGGCAACTATGCTAGAGCCCATAGTAGCTTGTGGCTGCACACGGAAGTTTCTAGCATGAATAATCTCATGATACCTTTGAGCCTGGGTGGCGGTCCATAAAAAAACAAGCAATCCTGGAATACCCAGGTGCCTAGACAGGCAATCGCTGGAATACCCATGTGCCTCAATCCACCTAGATGTGTGTTAAAGTTACCTCCTTAAGTAAACCATTAATTAACAATCTCACATCTGTCATGAAATACTCTCAAACCCAATGTAACACCCCGGATGTAATTTACCTTATATGTACTCCAACTCTTGTCGTTTCCCGCGCTAAGTTATTTTATTTTCCTCGGGTTTGGGTTTTGTCTCCGTGTGTCTTTGCCTTTGTCATGCATCTCATATCATGTCATCATGTGCATTGCATTTGCATACGTGTTCGTCTCATGCATCCGAGCATTTTCCCCGTTGTCCGTTTTGCATTCCGGCGCTCCTATCTCCTCCGATGCCCCTTTCTACCTCTTTTCGTGTGTGGGGTTAAACATTTCCGGATTGGACCGAGACTTGCCATGCGGCCTTGGTTTACTACCGGTAGACCGCCTGTCAATTTTCGTGCCATTTGGACTTCGTTTGATACTCCAACGGCTAACCGAGGGACCGCGAAAGCCTCGTTTGTGTTGCAGCCCAACACCCTTCCAATTTGGCCCAAAACGCACCAAAAACCCTTCCATCATCTAGAGCATTCGATCATGACCGCGTGGCCGCAAACCGCACTCCATTAGAAGCTTCCTAGCTCCCTCTATGCCTATAAATAGATCCCCTTCCGAAATCACGGGTCTTCTTCCCCCAAAACCCTAGCCCCGCTCCCTCTCTGCCGCCGGACAAAATTCGTCGGGACGGACACGTCCGACCCGCGCCGTCGCCGCCACGTGGCACGCCGCCATTCGCCACCACGCCTCCCCACTTCGCCGGCCCTCCTGGGCCCGAGGAGGGCCCCCGAAGCCCGCGCGCCGCCGCCGCCTACTCGGCTCGACCCCGCCGCCTTCTCCTTCGACTCCGGCGAGCGCTGCCCCTCGCCGGACCACCACACTCGCCATCGCCGGCGGCCGCCTCGCGCCCCGTCGGCAACCGCCGCACCGCCGCCCGGAGCGCCGCTCCGCCCCGCTCCGCCCTGCAACCATCGTCGCTGCCTCGCTGCCGGCCAGATCCGGCGACCGCACCCCCTCTCCGGCAAAGCCCCGGCCAACTTCGACGAGCACGAACCCGCCTCGGTTCGCGTGCGTTCGTCAGCTACAGTAACTCAATATCTGGATCGGTTGACTACTTCCCTGAAAACCCTAATTATTTTGCAAACTTTGGCATGTCGTATCTCTGCATCCTTAGCTCCGATTTGTGCGTATAGCATATGAAAATGTTCGTCTCAAAGAGTACATCATTTCATCTCATTGCATCATTTTCATTTGAGCTCATCTTGATGCCCGAAATGCTGTTGGAAGAGGGCTATATGATAAAATTGTCAGATTTGTTTCATCAAATAGATATTTGTCATTTTTGCCATGATTAATGTGTGCATGATATGCTCCTGAGCTCTAAATGAGTTTTGTTATATGTCATGCCATCTTTACAGAGGTGCTTACCATGTATTTTTGTGATATGTGTGGTGACTAGCACAAGCTTGCAAAGTAGCGTAATCGGTAATGCTGATTTCAGGGACTTAGAATTTCACTAAGTCCTTGTCCTGATTTCGTCATTATGCCATATGTTCTTGTTGTTCCCTAGTGATCCGTGCCTCTTTTGAGGATGCTCAGTAAGGATGATTTGTTAAGATTGTGGTTCTCTATACATCCATGTATTTGTTTGCATTTATGGAGCATCCTAGCTTGAGTCAATCGAGCTCTACTTTTGCTATTTCGTGAATCCTGGCAGATTGTTGACTTGTTAGCGATTTTGCCGAGGATGTTGCTATTGATCCGTGCATGCTATGTTGTTGTTCTTGCCATTTCTAGCTTCTATGTCATGTATTCTTGTTGGGTGTATGCTTTCTTTGTCATGCCATACTCTGTAGTGAGTGCATCGAGCTCGTAAAGATGCCTACTCTTAACAGATTTGCATGCTCCAGTTTTTCACGAAGTCTGTAATCTGATTATGTTTTTGCCATGTTCACATGCTTGCAATTGTATTTTCTTATCCCTTTTGGCTCAAGGTCACTAAGGGACTTTTGTTAAGTGCTTTGAGTAGCTTCATGCCCTGCCTTGCTTTGCCATGTTAAGTTCCTGTAGATTGTAGTTTTAATGCTCTAAAGTGTGCTACCTGATGTTAAATTCCAGACTTGTGTTAATTTCACTAAGTCTGAAACCTGTTATCTTTTGCACTTTTGCCATGCTTGTTTGAACCTGTTAATGGATGAATTGGCCATAACTCAGTGTTCATATTCTGTCAAGAATCATGAGTGGATCCCTACCATGTATTTTGTTGTCATGTTTGAGTGCTGTAGCAAAATTATCTTGATGCTTTTAGATGGCTACTTGCTGATTATCGCAGACCGGTGCCATATTTGTTTTGCTTGCCATTTCTAAACCGTGCATCCGATTCCGGTGATCTTTATATCGTTTTCAACCGAAATCACCTCACCTTTCCAGTGGAACTCTTGGATTTCCAAGTTGAGGCCAGGTTCAATCATTCCTTGTCAAATCTTGCATATGCATCACATATCGCATCCCGCATAGCATACCATGTTTGCATCATGTTGTTTGAGCATTGCACGTGGTTGATTGTATTCCTTTTGCTTGTTTTTATTGTTTGGGTAGAGCCGGGAGACAAGTTTGCTAACGAGGAGCCCGTTGACTTCGCTTACGAGGATCAAGTCAACTCTGACAACTTTGCAGGCAAGATGATCATACCCTCGAAATCACTTCTATCTTTGCTTGCTAGATGCTCGCTCTTTTGCTATGCCTATGCTACGATGCCTACCACTTGCTTATCATGCCTCCCAAATTGCCATGTCAAACCTCTAACCCACCATGACCTAGCAAACCGTTGATTGGCTATGTTACCGCTTTGCTCAGCCCCTCTTATAGCGTTGCTAGTTGCAGGTGAAGATTGGAGATCGTTCCTTGTTGGAACATTGTTTATTGTTGGGATATCACTATATTATCTTGTTATCTTAATGCACCTATATACTTGGTAAAGGGTGGAAGGCTCGGCCTTTTGCCTAGTATTTTGTTCCACTCTCGCCGCCCTAGTTTCCGTCATATTGGTGTTATGTTCCCGGATTTTGCGTTCCTTACGCGGTTGGGTTATAATGGGAACCCCTTGACAGTTCGCCTTGAATAAAACTCCTCCAGCAAGGCCCAACCTTGGTTTTACCATTTGCCACCGAGCCTCTTTTTCCCTTGGGTTTCCGGAGCCCAAGGGTCATCTTTATTTAAACCCCCCTGGGCCAGTGCTCCTGTGAGTGTTGTTCCGACCGAGTAGACTGTGGGGCCACTTGGGGCAACTTGAGGGTTGGTTTTACTCGTAGGATGTCTCATCTGAGTGTGCCCTGAGAACGAGATATGTGCAGCTCCTATCGGGATTTGTCGGCACATTCGGGCGGTGTTGCTGAATTTGTTTTACCGTTGTCGAGGATGTCTTGTAAAACCGAGATGCCGAGTCTGATCGGAATGTCTCGGGAGAAGGAATATCCTTCGTTGACCATGAGAGCTTGTGATGGGCTAAGTTGGGACTCCGCTGCAGGGATTTGAACTATCGAAAGCCTTGCCCGCGGTTATGGGCAGACGGGAATTTGTTAATGTCCGGTTGTAGATAACATGAAACTTAACTTAATTAAAATGAATCAACCGCGTGTGTAACCGTGATGGTCTCTTCTCGGCGGAGTCCGGGAAGTGAACACGGTGTTGGAGTAATGCTTGACGTAGGTTGTTCTAGGATCACTTCTTGATCATAGGTGTTCGACCGTGCTTTTGCCTTCTCTTCTCGCTCTCTTTTGCGAACAGGTTAGCCACCATATATGCTAGTCGCTTGCTGCAGCTCCACATATTACCTTGCCTTACCTATAAACTTAAATAGTCTTGATCGCGAGGGTGCGAGATTGCTGAGTCCCCGTGACTCACAGATTACTTCCAAACCAGATGCAGGGACCGATGATACCGTTCCAGACGATGCGCTTGAGCTCAAGTGGGAGTTTGATGAAGACTCTCGTCGTTACTATGTGTCTTTCCCTGATGATCAGTAGTGGTGCCCAGCTGGGGCGATCGGGGACCGTGTCGCATGTGGGGGTTGATCTTTTATTTTGGTACCATAGTCGGACCATGAGTGTATTGGATGATTGTAATGTTATTCATGTATTTGTGTGACGTGGCGAGTGTAAGCCAACTATGTACCTTTACCCCTTTTATCTATTTACATGGGTTGTTGTGAAGATTACCTTACTTGCGACATTGCTTTCAATGCGGTTATGCCTTTAACTCGTGCTTCGACACGTAGGAGATATAGCCGCAACGAGGGCATTACAAGTTGGTGATCAGAGCCTTCCCCGACCTTAGGAGCCCCCTGCTTGATCGAATCGTTGGCGTTGTTGAGTCTAGAAAAATGTTTTGAGTCATTTAGGAATTATATATCGGAGAGTTTAGTAATTCTTTTTACTCCCCAGTCCCTTCATCGCTCTGGTAGGGCATCCTGACGTAGAGTTTTGACTCTTCTCTTCTCAAATTTCACTAAATTTTTTTTAGGATCACGCGAGTATCTTGGAATTGTTCCGATCGATTTGTGACGAGAACATTGTTCTTGGTGCCTCCTGTCATTTAGGGGTTGTGGCAATCTCCCGGGAGTTGAGCTCCGAGGTGTTGTCGTCACAATTTTATCGTTGAGATTCTGGAATACCTGAGTTTCACCGACATTGAAAATCTCTTTTATGCAGTTGTTGTTGAGATAACCTCGACGCCACCCAGTACTGGGGCGGGAGTTCGGGAGTATTGCCATAACTTGTATAACAGATGCTTTTCGAAGGTTGAGGTAAATGATTTCCGAAGTTTTTCTCGGTTATGTGTTGAAGGATGGATACAGCTGGATGTAGGATTTGCTAGATTTGGGTGAAATATTATGCTTCCCCTGTATCCCCAACACCTGATTGCATAACCGGAAAGGTTCGGGAGTTTCATAGGTGTGAATTCTTGTAGCTCTAGTTCTTCTTCCGCGGATATTTGGTTTGAGATTGGGTGATCCTTACCGAGTATTCGTTCTTGTTCCGTACCTTGTTGTTTTTATTCTACCTAAATTCTAAGTGGCTTCTCAGTTTATGGATATGTGACCATTTCAATTGGAATGCATTCGTTCATTTTGTTCGGATGTGAAGACTATATGTTGCAATTTCAACCCGTTTGATTCAGCTTCAATATTTGTCTGTCAATGTGCTAATGGATGTCAACCTCTTCAGGATGGCTCCTCCAACGCGCACGACTCCGAATCCTGATCCGCCACCACCACCTCCACCTCCGGAGGCATGGCAAGCTGTGATGGCCGCTACCAATGCAAACACGCAGCTGATCATGCAACTTCTTCAAGAGCGCAACCAAGGGAGCCAGGGCCAGGGAAACAATCAGAATCACTTTGCTACACTCAACCAGTTCCTTGCTAACCTGCCAAAGACCTTCAGCAATTGTGTTGAGGCAACTGACGCTGTTGATTGGCTTGTGGACATATGCAAGAATTTCGAGTGTAGTAACGTCAGGCCCGAGGACTTTGTCAAGTTCGCCTCCTTCCAACTCAAAGACCAAGCTGCAGAATGGTTTCAGCAGTACAAAGATTCCAGAGGAGGCCGTGTGATTACCTTGAATGAATTCCGTCAAGACTTGAAAGCTCATCATATTCCTCAGAGCGTGGTTGAAAGCAAGCGTGAGGAATTCCACAACCTGAGGCAAGGCTCTATGTCTGTTTACAAGTACAACAAGATGTTTCATAAGCTCGCCCGTTTTGCTAAGCAGGATGTCCCTGACGAGAAGAGCATGATATACCAGTTCAGGGGTGGTCTCAGAGAAGAAATCCAGCTAGCTCTCGTTCTCTTTGAGCCCAAGAGGTACGATGAGTTTTACAACATGGTAATGAAGCAAGAGACTGCTCAACTGAAGTGTGATGCTTCTAAGAAGCAAGTCAGAGATGCTACTCCTTCTTCCTCAACTCAAGTGGCTAAGAAGCAAAAGTATTGGCTTCCTCCTCCTCCGTTCCGCCAGCCTTATCAGCAGAAGAGCAAAGGTGGCAGTGGATCTTCCCACCCACCCAACCCTGGCTTTCAGAACAAGACTTCGTCTCAAGCTCCAAGATCAAGTGCTTCGTATCGCCGTCCGCTTTCAGAGGTCACGTGTAACAAGTGCCAACAGAAGGGTCACTATGCCAACAAATGCTTCAATCAGAGGCGTCTCCCTCCTCCTCCTGTGAGATCGGCAAGTACAGTTGTGGTCAAGCATAACCCCAAGCACGCCAAGGTCAACTTGATGAATGCAGCTCAGGCAGAGGACTCGTCGAATGTCATCATGGGTAACCTTGCTGTTAACGATGTTCCTGCAAAAGTACTTTTTGACACTAGTGCATCGCATTCTTTCTTGTCATTCCCATTTGCATCGAAGCACAATGTTGATACTGAGGTTATTCCCAAAGTCATGCAAGTTGTTTCTCCTAGCAAGCTTTTGACTTCTAGTTTGGTTGCTCCCGATGTCTCTATCACGTTGGGCGACTACAAGTTTCTGTCCTCTCCAGTGGTCCTTGGTAACTCGGATATTGATCTTATTCTCGGAATGGATTGGCTTTCTAAGCATAAGGCTCATCTTGATTGTGCTGCCAGGCAGATTCAATTGACTCATTCGCCTGAGGATGTAATTGTCTTTGCCGCTCGTGATGATACCATCCGTCCGTTTTCACTCAATGAGAAGGGTGAACTGGATGCCATCTCTCAAATTCCAGTCGTTTGCGAATATCAAGACGTCTTTCCAGAAGAGCTTCCAGGAATGCCTCCGCACCGGCTAGTTGAATTCGTCATCAATCTTGAGCCTGGCACGGAACCTGTTTGCAAACGTCCTTACAAGCTTGGACCTGAAGAGTTGAAGGAGCTGAAGAAGCAACTCGATATTCAAGAGTGAATGGGTCTCATCCGACCTAGTTCTTCTCCGTGGGGTTGTGGAGTTCTTTTTGTGAAGAAGAAGGATGGAATGGACCGACTTTGTGTTGACTACCGTCCATTGAACAAGAAGACTATAAAGAACAAGTACCCACTTCCCAACATCAACGAGCTATTTGAACAACTCAAAGGTGCTCAAGTATTCTCCAAGCTTGATCTCCGTATGGGCTATCACCAGATTCGAATTCGTGAGCAAGATATTCCCAAGACGGCTTTCAGAACAAGCTATGGTTCATATGAATACACTGTCATCTCTTTTGGCCTCGTCAATGCTCCGCCGACTTTCTCTCGCATGATGAACTTCATCTTCAACGCCTACACAAATGACTTCGTCTTGGTCTACCTCGATGACATTTTGGTCTTTTCCAAGAACAAGGAAGATCATGCCAAGCACTTGCGTTTGGTGCTCGATAAGCTCAGAGAACATCAGTTCTACGCCAAGTTCTCAAAGTGCGAGTTTTGGCTCGCTGAGGTTCTCTATCTTGGGCATATCATCTCTGCCAAGGGCATAACAGTGAATCCTGAGAAGGTGTCTGCAATTGTGAATTGGGAACCACCTCAGAACGTGAAGCAACTCCGCAGCTTCCTTGGTCTCGCAAGCTACTGTCAAAGGTTCGTTGAGAACTTTTCAAAGATCGCGAAGCCGCTTTCCAACCTTCTCCAGAAGCATGTCAAGTATGTTTGGTCTCCGGAATGTGACATCGCTTTCAACACTTTGAAAGAGAAATTAGTCACTGCTCCAGTTCTGACTCCTCCTCATGAATCCAAGCCGTTCAAGGTCTTCTGCGATGCCTCTCTTCAAGGTCTTGGTACAGTGTTGATGCAAGAGAAGAAAGTTGTGGCTTATACCTCTCGCCAGTTGAAGCCCAACGAGAAGAACTACCCCACTCATGACCTCGAGTTGGCAGCAGTTGTGCATGCTCTTTTGACTTAGAGACATCTCTTATTGGGAAGAAAAGTGGACATCTTCACTGACCACAAGAGTCTCAAGTACATCTTCACTCAGCCTAATCTCAACCTCAGGCAGATTCGTTGGGTCGAAATGATTCAAGAGTATAATCCGAGCATCGAATATACTCCAGGCAAGGCCAATGTAATTGCTGACGCATTGAGCAGGAAGGCTTACTGCAACAATCTGATTCTCGAGCCTTACCAAACCGAGCTTTGTGAAGCTTTCCGCAAACTCAATTTGCAAGTTGTTCCTCAAGGTTTCCTCGCCAACCTTCAAGTCTCTCCTACTTTGGAAGATCAGATTCGTGAGGCTCAACTTCTTGATGCTATGGTGAAGAAGGTGAAGATTGGGATTGCCAAGAGTCAACCCAAGTACAAGTGCTATCGCCTTGATGACAAGGATACTCTCTTCTTCAAGGATCGCATTGTTGGGCCTAAAGGTGACCTTCGTAAAGTCATTATGAATGAGGCTCACAATTCACTCCTCTCCATCCACCCTGGGAGTACGAAGATGTACCAGGACCTCAAGCAGGCGTATTGGTGGACTCGAATGAAGCGCGAGATTGCTTAGTTCGTGAATGAATGTGATGTCTGCAGAAGAGTGAAGGCAGAACACCAACGACCAGCTGGTCTCCTCCAACCTCTTGCCATTCCAGAATGGAAGTTTGACCACATTGAGATGGACTTCGTGACTGGTTTTCCAAAGTCAAAGCGTGGCAATGATGCTATATTCGTTGTCATCGACAAACTCACTAAAGTGGCTCATTTCCTGCCTATCAAAGAGTCTATCACTGCAGCTCAATTGGCGGAGCTTTATACCTCTCGGATTGTCTCTCTGCACGGCATTCCATAGTTGATCTCTTCAGACCGTGGTAGCATCTTTACCTCCAAGTTTTGGGATTATTTTCAGAAGGCCATGGGCACCAACATCCGTTTCAGCACAGCTTTTCATCCTCAAACTAGCGGTCAAGTCGAGCGTGTCAATCAGATTCTCGAAGATATGCTCAGGGCTTGCATTATCTCCTTCGGTATGAAGTGGGAAGATTGTCTTCCATATGCCGAGTTCTCCTACAACAACAGCTTCCAAGCGAGTTCGGGCAAGGCCCCATTTGAAATTCTCTATGGCAGGAAGTGTCGTACTCCTCTTAACTGGTCAAAGACCGGTGAACGTCAACTTCTTGGAAATGACTTGATCACAGGGGCAGAGGAAATATAGAAAGTCATTCGTGATAACCTCAAAGCAGCGCAATCGCGCCAGAAGAGCTACTATGATAGTAAGCATCGTGATTTGGCTTTCGAGATCGGAGATCATGTTTACCTCCGCGTCTCTCCAATGAAAGGTACTCGTCGCTTCGGTATCAAAGGGAAGCTTGCCCCTAGATATGTGGGTCCTTTCAAGATCGTCAGCAAGAGAGGCGATCTCGCCTATCAACTCGAGCTTCCTTCCAACTTTGCTAATGTGCACGACGTGTACCATGTCTCTCAGCTCCGCAAGTGCTTCAAGACCCCTGACCGCACCGTCAACTTCGAAGACATTGATCTCCAAGAAGACCTTTCTTATCGTGAGCACCCCGTTGCTATTCTTGAAGAGACTGAACGCAAGACTCGCAATAAGTCAATCAAATTCCTCAAAGTCAAGTGGTCAAACCATTCCGACCATGAAGCAACCTGGGAACATGAGGATCACCTCCGTTCTGAGTACCCGGCATTTTTCCAGTCCTAGATCTCGGGACGAGATCCTTTCGTAGTGGTGGAGTGTTGTAACACCCCAGATGTACTCCAACTCTTGCCGTTTTCGGCGCTAAGTTATTTTCTTTTCCTCGGGTTCGGGTTTTGTCTCCGTGTGTCTTTGCCTCTGTCATGCATCTCATATCATGTCATCATGTGCATTGCATTTGCATACGTGTTCATCTCATGCATCCGAGCATTTTCCCCGTTGTCCGTTTTGCATTCCAGCGCTCCTATCTCCTATGGTGCCCCTTTCTACCTCTTTTCGTGTGTGTGGGGTTAAACATTTTCGGATTGGACCGAGACTTGCCATGCGGCCTTGGTTTACTACCGGTAGACCGCCTGTCAAGTTTTGTGCCATTTGGACTTCGTTTGATACTCCAACGGCTAACCGAGGGACCGCGAAAGCCTCATTTGTGTTGCAGCCAAACACCCTTCCAATTTGGCCCAAAACCCACCGAAAACCCTTCCATCATCTAGAGCGTTCGATCACGATCGCGTGGCCGCAAACCGCACTCCATTTGGAGCTTCCTAGCTCCCTCTATGCCTATAAATAGACCCCCTTCCGCAAACCGCCCTGCTCCGCCCTCCAACCGCCGTCGCCGCCTCGCTGCCGGCCGGATCCGGCGCCCCCATGGCCAGATCCTCGACCGCACCCCCTCTCCGGGGAAGCCCCGACCGACTCCAACGAGCACGAACCCGCCTCGGTTCGCGTGCGTTCGGCAGCTACAGTAACTCCAGATCTGGATCGGTTGACTCCTTCCCCGAAAACCCTAATTATTTTGCAAATTTTGGCATGTCGTATCTCTGCATCCGTAGCTCTGATTTTCACATGTCGCATATCAAAATCTTAGTATCAAAGAGTAAATCATTTCATCCCATTGCATCATTTTCATTTGAGCTCATCTTGATGCCCGAAATGCTATTGGAAGAGGGCTATATGATAAAATTGTCAGATCTGTTTCATCAAATAGATATTTGTCATTTTTGCCATGATTAATGTGTGCATGATATGCTCCTGAGCTCTACATGAGTTTTGTTATATGCCATGCCATCTTTACAGGGGTGCTTACCATGTATTTTTGTGATATGTGTGGTGACTAGCACAAGCTTGCAAAGTAGCGTAATCGGTAATGCTGATTTCAGGGACTTAGAATTTCACTAAGTCCTTGTCCTGATTTCGTCGTTATGCCATATGTTCTTGTTGTTTCATAGTGATCCATGCCTCTTTTGAGGATGATCAGTAAGGATGATTTGTTAACATCGCGGTGCTCTATACATCCATGTCTTTGTTTGCATTTATGGAGCAACCTAGCTTGAGTCAATCGAGCTCTACTTTTGCTATTTCGTGAATCCTGGCAGATTGTTGACTTGTTAGCGATTTTGCCGAGGATGTTGCTATTGATCCATGCATGCTATGTTGTTGTTCTTGCCATGTCTAGCTTCTATGTCATGTATTCTTGCTGGGTGTATGCTTTGTTTGTCATGCCATGCTCTGTAGTGAGTGCATCGAGCTCGTAAACATGCCTACTCTTAACAGATTTGCATGCTCCAGTTTTTCACAAAGTCTGTAATCTGATTATGTTTTTGCTATGTTCACATGCTTGCAATTGTATTTTCTGATCCCTTTTGGCTCAAGGTCACTAAGGGACTTTTGTTAAGTGCTTTGAGTAGCTTCATGCCCTGCCTTGCTTTGCCATGTTAAGTTCCTGTAGATTGTAGTTTTAATGCTCTAAAGTGTGCTACCTGATGTTAAATTCCAGACTTGTGTTAATTTCACTAAGTCTGAAACCTGTTATCTTTTGCACTTTTGCCATGCTTGTTTGAACCTGTTAATGGATGAATTGGCCGTAACTTAGTGTTCATCTTCTGTCAAGAATCATGAGTGGATCCCTGCCATGTATTTTGTTGTCATGTTTGAGTGTTGTAGCATAATTATCTTGATGCTTTTAGATGGCTACTTGCTGATTATCGCAGACCGGTGCCATATTTGTTTTGCTTGCCATTTCTAAACTGTGCATCCGATTCCGGTGATCTTTATATCGTTTTCAACCGAAATCACCTCACCTTTCCAGTGGCACTCTTGGATTTCCAAGTTGAGGCCAGGTTCAATCATTCCTTGTCAAATCTTGCATATGCATCACCTATCGCATCCCGCATAGCATACCATGTTTGCATCATGTTGTTTGAGCATTGCACGTGGTTGATTGTGTTCCTTTTGCTTGTTTTTCTTGTTTGGGTAGAGCCGGGAGACGAGTTCGCTAACGAGGAGCCCGTTGACTTCGCTTACGAGGAGCAAGTCAACTCTGACAACTTTGCAGGCAAGATGATCATACCCTCGAAATCACTTCTATCTTTGCTTGCTAGATGCTCGCTCTTTTTCTATGCCTATGCTACGATGCCTACCACTTGCTTATCATGCCTCCCAAATTGCCATGTCAAACCTCTAACCCACCATGTCCTAGCAAACCGTTGATTGGCTATGTTACCGCTTTGCTCAGCCCCTCTTATAGCGTTGCTAGTTGCTGGTGAAGATTGGAGATCGTTCCTTGTTGGAACATTGTTTATTGTTGGGATATAACTATATTATCTTGTTATCTTAATGCACCTATATACTTGGTAAAGGGTGGAAGGCTCGGCCTTTTCCCTAGTGTTTTGTTCCACTCTCGCCGCCCTAGTTTCCGTCATATCGGTGTTATGTTCCCGGATTTTGCGTTCCTTACGCGGCTGGGTTATAATGGGAACCCCTTGACAGTTCGCCTTGAATAAAACTCCTCCAACAATGCCCAACCTTGGTTTTACCATTTGCCACCTAGCCTATTTTTCCCTTGGGTTTCCGGAGCCCAAGGGTAATCTTTATTTAAACCCCCCTGGGCCAGTGCTCCTCTGATTGTTGGTCTGACCAAGTAGACTGCGGGGCCACCTCGGGGCAACTTGAGGGTTGGTTTTACTCGTAGGATGTCTCATCTGAGTGTGCCCTGAGAACGAGATATGTGTAGCTCCTATCGGGATTTGTCGGCACATTCAGGCGGTGTTGCTGGATTTGTTTTACCGTTGTCGAGGATGTCTTGTAAAACCGAGATGCCGAGTCTGATCGGAATGTCTTGGGAGAAGGAATATCCTTCGTTGACCGTGAGAGCTTGTGATGGGCTAAGTTGGGACTCCCCTGCAGGGATTTGAACTTTCGAAAGTCGTGCCCACGGTTATGGGCAGATGGGAATTTGTTAATGTTCGGTTGTAGATAACATGAAACTTAACTTAATTAAAATGAATCAACTGCATGTGTAACCGTGATGGTCTCTTCTCGGCGGAGTCCGGGAAGTGAACACGGTGTTGGAGTAATGCTTGACGTAGGTTGTTCTAGGATCACTTCTTGATCATAGTTGTTCGACCGTGCTTTTGCCTTCTCTTCTCGCTCTCTTTTGCGAACATGTAGCCACCATATATGCTAGTCGCTTGCTGCAGCTCCACATATTACCTTGCCTTACCTATAAGCTTAAATAGTCTTGATCGCGAGGGTGCCAGATTGCTGAGTCCCCGTGACTCACAGATTACTTCCAAACCAGATGCAGGGACCGATGATACCGTTCCAGACAATGCGCTTGAGCTCAAGTGGGAGTTCGATGAAGACTCTCGTCGTTACTATGTGTCTTTCCCTGATGATCAGTAGTGGTGCCTAGCTGGGGCGATCGGGGACCGTGTGGCATGTGGGGGTTGATCTTTTATTTTGGTAGCATAGTCGGACCATGAGTGTATTGGATGATTGTAATGTTATTCATGTATTTGTGTGGCGTGGCGAGTGTAAGACAACTATGTACCTTTACCCCTTTTATCTATTTACATGGGTTGTTGTGAAGATTACCTTACTTGCGACATTGCTTTCAATGCGGTTATGCCTCTAAGTCGTGCTTCGACACGTAGGAGATATAGCCGCATCGAGGGAGTTACACCCAATCCACGTCTACGAGCATAGCATGGCAATATAAGCAAACGTAATAGTAACTCCCAAGGTTTGGATGCAGGGCTATAGGTTCCTACCTCATCAACTACTTCCCAATACCCACATGTTATCAATCCTACTCATGCAATGTTTGAGGGTGAAACTAATGCATAAAAACTGGGTATGAAAAAGGTATGATCAAAGTGTGAACTTGCCTGCAATGTTGATGAAGATTATTCGCACTCAAAACTCTTGATAGTTCTACTCGTCACACTCCGTTCAATCTATCATGAGCAAGTAATAGTAACCACACATAAGCAATCACTCAAAAGATCAGGAAGAACGAAAAAGACAGTTCGGAAAACATCAAAACCAAGCAAATAACTCTTGCAACATAAAACAATTTCTAACGGTACCAATATTATGTGAATTTGGCCTTATCAGAAAGTTTAGGTCAAGAGCTTCAATTTGCAAAAAGAATCAACTAAATCGGAGTTACGAAACTCAAGTTATGATCAAACGAAGTTTGAATTCAAATCTGGTCTAATTCAAATCTTAAACTTTCAAAAACATTTTTGAATTGTTTTAATGGATAGAGGGGATCATAACGAATACGTGGGCGTTGGTTTCGTTGGATTTGGACAAATGAGTGAAAAGTAATGATCGTTTGAAGTTCGGGGACAAAACTGTAAGGAAACTAATTACGAATAGGTCCCTAGCATAATTAAACAGAAAAAGGAAAAAATCTAAATAGCGAACGTTCATTTTCCTGATCTAAACAGCGGACCTTCGCTGTACAATAAACCTAAAAAAACAGAATCTATGGTTTTTCAGAAAACCGGACTAAACCGAAAAATAAACCGAATCAAACCGGGGCAATGGTTTTACCGGTCGAGCGGTTCGGCTAGGAAAAACCGGCAGCGGTGCCGGCGAGGCGGCGAACTCCAGCGAGGTGCCCAGCGGCTATGCGGGCAGCGGCGAGCGGTGGCTACGGCTACGTGGGCGGCGGGGTGGTGCGGCAGCAGCGAGCGGCGGCGTGGCGGTGAGCAGCATGCGGCAACGCGGCAAGGCGGCGGTTGACCATGGTGGTGGCGGCTGCGGGAGGAGGCGGCGGCGCGACCAAGAGGGAAACGGGGCCTGCGGCGGCGGCTTTATAGTAGGGGAGGGAGGAGGTGGCCTTGGGGAAGGGGTAAGACGGCGGAGGAGGCCGAGTCGGCCATGACATCCATGGCGGCGGCGACGCGTGCGGGATCCGGTCTTCGACCGGAGGTCGGGGACGGAGCGACGTGGGCTGGGCCTTGGCCTGGCAGGAGCTGGGCCGGCCCAGTTCGGCGGAGGGATTTTAAAAAAAAATTCCAGACAACAAACATAAATAAAACAAAATAAATAATAATTTTATACAGGCATATAATATACCAAAATTTGTGGAAAAAGATTTTCTACAACATGGACATTTTTATAATGCCAAATAAAATCCACACAAATCCAGATAATTAAAGGAGTGCTACTGGTCTAATAAAATCCAATAAAATCATTTTAAAAATACCAAAATGATTTCAAATTAATTTTTCTCCAATTTTCTATTGTAGGGAATCATGTTACCCTATTTTCCATGTATTTTGTTTTTGGAGAAAAATAATTTGAATAAAACTCAAATAAACCAAATTAAAAATAATAATTTCAAATGGATTTTTAAATTTGAGTTTCTTTGAAACTCCCAACTCATATTTCATATGTTTTGAAGAAGTCATTTTATCTTCTCTCATGAAAATCATTGAGTTGCTTAAAGTTTCAGAACTAGAAATATTTTCAAATGAAATTCAAATATTTTCAACACCCCTTTTCATTTAAATAAATGGAAGAAGTCATGTTATCTTCTCTCTAGGGTTTCGTGGTGAAAAGAATTTGAATTCACGGAGATCACAAATGCAAAAAGGTGAAAGTTTGGGAAAGTCCTTTCATTCCCTCTCATTTAACTTTCAAAAAGGTTTCGAATTTCACTCAATCAATCACACAACAATCAACAAACAATCAACCTATCTATTTATTATAACATTCCAAAATTTTGGAATTTTGGGATGTTACAAACCTACCACCCTTAAAATGAATCTCGTCCTCGAGATTCCGAGAGGCTAGCAAGAAAGAGGTTAGGGTTTGGGGGTCTTCTCAAATTCCATCGATCGTCACAGGGGGACTGGGGTGCTACCACCCTTAGAAGCATGGTTACTGTTCCACCAATACTCATATACTCCTTCTTTATTCTTGACGGGGCCGGTCTTCTCAAATTCTCGGGAAAATTCCTTCTCTGGCTCTTCAGGTAGCGACATCATCTTTTCCTCAATTTCTTCTGTACTTTTATCTTGGTAAGGTTATTCCAAGACTGGGTCTTCTTAGCTGACGGGTCTGGCGCCAATACTAAACAACTATCAATATCTCATGGCGGTCATCCAATTTTGGTTTCTCCTGCAGGAAATGGGTCTGGGTTGATCCTCACCGTATAACCTATTGTTGGCAAAGCTGCCTTGTACAAGGGGAAAAACTCTTATACCATTCTAAGGTTTAAACAAGGCTTAATATCGTTGTCTCTCTACTATAGGTAAGTCACTCATATTTACCATCCCACATAGCAAGGCGAATAATAAGAGTAAGTCGGTATGGTGATCAATCCATCCCGCACCTAAATCATTACCTTGTATACGGTTTAGTGAATCTCGCATTCTACACTCGGTCATCCTCACAAGCATTGTATATTTTCTCTTGTCGACGAACTAAGTTCGGATAAATCCATGGATTCTGAAAGCCAAGCAAACATCTATCGTTTCTTCACCACTCTCAGGTTTTGCGTAACTCCTATAAGGTCGTCTATGGGTAAAATTGTAACTTCTTCTAGGGTTTTTCCTTCAGCAAGAGTGTGCTTGCTTCTTGGCATATCCTAGGACCTGTGGGTTATGGCCCATCTCATCACTTGTAGTCCTTGAACTTATCATCGGTCAACTGATCATCATTCCAACTTCCAACTTCCTAGTATTATTAAATCCATCCAATTGTACTATCTTCCTTCCTTCTATTGGCACCAAACTAGGACATGATTACTCAGACTCATCATGGAGTTTCCATTGATCCATATTTCCGACATCATACCTCCTTTATATCCAATAGTAATTTATCTCTTCATCCCCGTGGGATATCCCTCATACCGAGATAAAACTTATACTTATGAAGTCCATATTCCACTTCGTGGAACATCATTATCCTTTCCAAGGTCAAGCGTCCTTACTGGGGAATATTGGCCATCCCTGCATGGCACTTCTTTAACTGGGAAACATGAAACACATCATGAACTCCTGACAGTCCTTCGGGTAACTCCAACTTGTAGGCCACTTCTCTCATACGCTCCAAAACTCGGTATGGTCCTACAAATCTCGGGGCTAGCTTTCCCTTAACTCCAAATCATTTAATTCCTCGCAGAGGGGGAACACGAAGACGTGCTCTGTCTCTAATTTCATAGACTACCTCCTTGCGTTTTTTAGTCTGCATAACTCTTCTCCCTAGACTGAGCTACCTTCAGTCTATCTCGAATCAACTTAACATTCTCTTCTGACTCCTTGGTCACATTTGGTCCAAAAAACTGACAGTCTCCAACTTCATCCCACATACTCTTGGGGTATCACACATATCGAGACAAAACTCGTATTCATTTTTTCCGAAATCCACTCAGTGGAGTATCCTTATCTTTTCCAGGGGTCAAGGGTTCTTACAGGATACTACCACCCTTAAAATGCATAAATCTTCCATAGACCATATTCCTCATATCCTCCGAAATGGTCAAAATCCTTCTGCATAGAGTAACAACTCATAAAATCCATATCAGTACCAATGATGCTAACTTTATTCACTCTCAATTGATTACAATCTCTCGCTTTTCCATTACATGTCTCAACTCAACACCTCAATATAAAAGAAAATGTTCTCACTTCTACTACTCCATTTCTTTTGTTGCAAACTCAACTATCTAGCACAAGTTTCCTTCTCCTTGGGGCATTCTCTGGAAAAGTGCCCTACTCCATTACAACTAAAACATATTACTTCTGACAAGTATCGAGGTTTCCTTTTTGGGCAACTGTTGAGGTAGTGCCCTGACTCCTTGCACCTGTAAAAGGTGATATGACTCAGGTCCTTCTGGGTATCCAATCTACTTCTCTTCCTGGACTTCTCCGTTCCAATCATGGATTCTATTTCTTGTGGGTCATACTCTACTTCCTCTGTCGGGAATTCTACTAGATCCCCATTCAAACAATTTTGGGAGATGTGTCCTTCTTCTCCACATGAATAGCAAGACTTAGTGCAAGGTTTACTCGGGTCTTCTTTAGATGTGTGCTCCATCTCTTCCTTCATCACAACCTTTTCTAAAATTTCCATGAGGGCTCCTTTCATTACTTCTTTCTTCTGCTGGATGGTTCGCTGTACCATGGGGTAAATGTGACACTTGGCAGGATAGTGGGTAGTCCCTTCACACAAGAAACAAGTAATCTGCCTAGTTGGGCATTCTTCAACTGGGTGACTTCCTTCACAATTAGGGCATTCATCCTTGTGTTCTTTATGGGTGTGTCCTATTTCTCCACAAATCTTGCATGCACAAGGTTTCTTCATATCCTTTCCATAAGGCTTCAACTTCTGGGACACAAACCGAGACTTTAACAGAGTCAACTTAAATTCTTTCCAAGTGGTTACTCCTTGCCATCCATTAATGGTTTGGTACATCCTCCACCAAGTAGCAGCACCTCTTTCAAAGTACTGAAGAGCATGCTGGGTCATATCCTTTCCAACTATAGGGTTATTCTTCATATGATTCTCCATGTTCTGAATCCATCGGTCTGTCTCCAACTAACTCATTGGTCCAGAAAATACAAGCTTATCTCCATTCATCCTCTATTGGGTCCAAGGGTTTGGGGTGAGATAAGAGAGACAAAGGGGGATACACATAATGCAAACAACAGTTTTGAAAAGACAGATTTTATTGTGGCTGTCGAAAAACATCAAACAAATGATAGCTCACAATCGTCGCATCTAACGTAGGTATAACAGGGGTTTGGTCTTCTAAAGGTCAATAAATCTTCAAAGTCATCAAACTCCTCAAGCCTCGTTCATGCCTCCAATGGCTTTTTCCGATCGTGATTGTCCTTCTCAAGTTCTTTTGCCAGATCATCTCTGTTTGACGCGAAGTCTCTCATGACGTCCTTTAATATTTCTGGAGTTGTGTTCCAAACTTCCGGGTTGAACATCCTTGGCATGAATCGTGGTCCTACTATCCTTTAGTTCCTGACGAATCTCCTGTATCTCAAGGTTTTACTCCTCTAGCTTGGCTACTTTCAGCTTCTGGATCCTGAGTTCTTCACAAAATGCTCCTTGTCAAATATAGCTTCCTAAAGGTCCATCTTAAAATCCTTCATGTAATACTCCAGATCCCGGTGTTACGTCAGCTAAGGTTAAAACTTCACCTCTTGCTGATAGGTGCTTCATCAGCCTTCTACCATCCAATCCTTCCATGCATATGCATGCTTAACTCAGCACGGTGAAAATATCATAAGCGGGCGATAACCTCATGGATAGCCGTGGTTCTGCTCTTGTCATTTCCATGAGCTATCTCTCCATAGTTGATATCTCCTGCTTTAGGGTTTTCCTTGACAGAACTTTGAGTTTTTAACTCTCCATTCTCCGGTCTTTCTCCGATACACCTTGATCTCGGGTATTGACAACTTCCATAGTCTGCCAAGTTCCATAAGGGTAGCCTTCCTAGGTCACACAAATCTGGAAATTCTTCGGAGCCTCCAATTCTCCTAGTCTTCAGAGTCTTCAACAGTTGTAGTTTCCATTATCATAATGTATGGTAAAATCCTCTTCATTCCGAATGATCTCGGTTGTCCGATATCTTGTACTTCTTAGAGTGGTCTCATTAGTCGAATCTTCGTGTGGTAAAAGGGAAAAGGGGGTATGGTCTCACTAAAAGGGGATATTTGAATAAGCTCAGAAGAGAAGAGAGGTACAAGATCTTTTTGAAAAGTAAAGTTTTAGAGAAAAAATCTTTCCTATGGGCTTGCCAGTTTCTAGGGTCACGTCCTACAGTCAACATGTGCTCTGATACCATCTTGTAGCGATCCGACCTGAATGGATCAAGTCTCTGTGCTTAAGTGTCATCCCTGGATCGGAATGCTGACACACACAGTACTCGAGGATTTATAACAGAGGTAAATCACATGTATAAATAACGTAAATACTATTACCTCAATCCAAAATAGCAGAAGTAACAAGGTAGTGGATTCCCATCAACACCAACGACAAAGTTGAGTGTAGAAATCGTAACCCTAACGTATCACTTACTCGTCGTAAGAAATGCTGCAACATGAGACGTTGCAGCCACAAAGGGTCAGTACATTGAATGTACTGGCAAATTCACACCATAGAGAATGATGAACAATGGCTAACACTACATGCATATATGGCTGGTGGAAAAGCTCTATGGTTATATGTTTTTGCGAAAAGCCAATTTTTCCCTACTGCAAAGGAATAAATTTTATTTAACTATTATGGTGGTTGTTAAACATTGAGAATGGTTGACAGCATTCTCAATCCCAATTAAGTAACATCATTAAACCCAACAAAATTAATTCAAAGTAACGTGATGAGATTCACATGATAATCCAAGTACTAGATACTCAGGATGTCCATAACCGAGGACACGCCTAACCATGATTAGTGTATACACTCTGCAGAGGTTTGCGCACTTTTCCCCAAAAGACTCGATTGCCTCCGTTTGATTTCTCGCACTACATGGTGTTTGACAAACGGATGACCGAGACATAGTCTTTCAGAAGCGCTAGCACCTTACGATCGGGTAGACTGTTACACCTACTTTTCCCTACATCTGCTAGTCTACCACTGTAAGAGTTCGCACGACTTAGTCAACTATGCTAGAGCCCATAGTAGCTTGTGGCTGCACACGGAAGTTTCTAGCATGAATAATCTCATGATCCCTTTGGGCCTGGGTGGCGGTCCATAAAAAAACAGGCAATCCTGGAATACCCAGGTGCCTAGACAGGCAATTGCTGGAATACCCATGTGCCTCAATCCACCTAGATGTGTGTTAAAGTTGCCTCCTTAAGTAAACCATTAATTAACAATCTCACATCTGTCATGAAATACTCTCAAACCCAATCCACGTCTACGAGCATAGCATGGCAATATAAGCAAACGTAATAGTAACTCCCAAGGTTTGGATGCAGGGCTATAGGTTCCTACCTCATCAACTACTTCCCAATACCCACATGTTATCAATCCTACTCATGCAATGTTTGAGGGTGAAACTAATGCATAAAAACTAGGTATGAAAAAGGTATGATCAAAGTGTGAACTTGCATGCAATGTTGATGAAGATGATTCACGCTCAAAACTCTTGATAGTTCTACTCGTCACACTCTGTTCAATCTATCGTGAGCAAGCAATAGTAACAACACATAAGCAATCACTCAGAAGATCGGGAAGAACGAAGAAGACAGTTCAGAAAACATCAAAACCAAGCAAATAAATCTTGCAACATAAAACAATTTCTAACAATACCAAAATTATGTGAATTTGGCCTTATCAGAAAGTTTAGGTCAAGTGCTTCGATTTGCAAAAAGAATCAACTAAATCGGAGTTATGAAACTCAAGTTATGATCAAACAAAGTTTGAATTCAAATCTGGTCTAATTCAGATTTTAAACTTTCAAAAATATGTTTGACTTGTTTTAATGGATAGAGGGGATCATAACGAAGACGTGGGCGTTGGTTTCGTTGGATTTGGACAAACGAGTGAAAAGTAATGATCGTTTGAAGTTCGGGGACTAAACTGTAAGGAAACTAATTCAGAATAGGTCCCAAGCCTAATTAAACAGAAAAAGAAAAAAAATCTAAATAGCGAACGTTCGTTTTCCTGATCTAAACAGCGGATGTTCGCTGAATAATAAACCTAAAAAACAGAATCTAGGGTTTTTCAGAAAACCAGACTAAACCGAATCGAACCAGGGCAACGGGTTTACCGGTCGAGCGGTTCGGCTAGGAAAAACCGGCAGCGGCTCCGGCGAGGCGGCGAACTCCGGCGAGGTGGGCAGCGGCGATGCGAGCAGCGGCGAGCGATGGCTACGGTGACACGGGCGGCGGGGTGGTGCGGCAGCAGCGAGCGGCGGCGCCGCGGCGAGCAGCATGCGGCAAGGCGGCGGTTGACCACGGCGGTGGCGGCTGCGGGAGGAGGCGGCGGCGCGACCAAGAGGGAAACGGGGCCCGTGGCGGCGGCTTTATAGTAGGTGAGGGAGGAGGTGGCCTTGGGAAAGGGGTAAGACGGTGGAGCAGGCCGAGTCGGCCACGACATCCATGGCGGCGGCGACGCGTGCGGGATCCGGTCTTCGACCGGAGGTCGGGGACGGAGCGACGTGGGCTTGGCCTTGGCCTGGCAGGAGCTGGGCCGGCCTAGTTCGGCGGAGGGATTTAAAAAAAATTCCAGACAACAAACATAAATAAAACAAAATAAATAATAATTTTGTACACGCATATAATATAGCAAAATTTGCAGAAAAAGATTTTCTACAACATGGACATTTTTATAATGCCAAATAAAATCCACACAAATCCAGATAATTCAAGGAGTGCTAGTGGTCTAATAAAATCCAATAAAAATCATTTTAAAAATACTGAAATGATTTCAAATTAATTTTTCTCCAATTTTCTATTGTGGGGAATCATGTTACCCTATTTTCCGTGTATTTTGTTTTTGGAGAAAAATAATTTGAATAAAATTCAAATAACCCAAATTGAAATAATAATTTCAAATGGATTTTTAAATTTGAGTTTCTTTGAAACTCCCAACTCATATTTCATATGTTTTGAAGAAGTCATTTTATCTTCTCTCATGAAAATCATTGAGTTGCTTAAAGTTTCAGAACTGGAAATATTTTCAAATGAAATTCAAATATTTTCAACACCCCTTTTCATTTAAATGAATGGAAGAAGTCATGTTATCTTCTCTCTAGGGTTTCGTGGTGAAAATAATTTGAATTCACGGAGATCAAAAATGCAAAAAGGTGAAAGTTTGGGAAAGTCCTTTTATTCCCTCTGATTTAACTTTCAAAAAGGTTTCGAATTTCACTCAATCAATCACACAACAATCAACAAACAATCAACCTATCTATTTATAATAACATTCCAAAATTTAGAATTTTGGGATGTTACAGGGGTTGTCTTTCATTTTGGTTCCATAGTCGGACCTTGATTGTATCTAGATGAATGTAATGATATTTATGCTATTTGTGTGACGTCGCGAGTGTAAGCCAACTATGTATCTTTTCCCTTATTTATTACATGGGTTGTTGTGAAGATTACCTCACTTGCGACAATGCTTTCAATGCGGTTATGCCTCTAAGTCGTGCTTCGACATGTGAGAGATATAGCCGCATCGAGGGCGTTACAAGTTGGTATCAGAGCCTTCCCCGACCTTAGGAGCCCCCTGCTTGATCGAATCTTTGGCATTGTTGAGTCTAGAAAAATGTTTTGAGTCATTTAGGATTATATATATCGGAGAGTAGGATTCTTTTTACTCCTCGGTCCCTTCATCGCTCTGGTGAGGCATCCTGACGTAGAGTTTTGACTCTTCTCTTCTCAAATTTCACTAAAAAAAATTTAGGATCACGCAGGTATCTTGGAATCGTTCCGATGGTTTTGTGACGAGAACATTGTTCTTGGTGCCTCCTGACATTTAGGGGTTGTGGCAGTGTCCCGGGGAGTTGAGCTCCGAGGTGTTGTCGTCACAATTTTATCATTGCAGTTCTGGAATACCTGAGTTTCGCCGACATCGAAAATCTCTTTTATGCAGTTGTTGGTGAGATAACCTCGACGCCACCCAGTACTGGGGCGGGAGTTTGGGAGTATTGCCATAACTTGTATAACGGATGCTTTTCGAAGGTTGAGGTAAATGATTTCCGAAGGTTTCTTGGTTATGTGTTGAAGGATGGATACAGCTGGATGTAGGATTTGCTAGCTTTGGGTGAGATATTATGCTTCCCCTATATCCCCAACACCTGATTGCATAACCGGAAAGGTTCGGGAGTTTCATAGGTGGGAATTCATGTAGCTCTAGTATTTCTTCCGCAAATAGTTGGTTTGTGATTGGGTAATCCTCACCAAGTATTTGTTCATGTCTGTACCTTGTTGTTTTTATTCTTCTACCTCTATCTAAGTGGCTTCTCAATTTATGGAAGTGTGACCATTTCAATTGGAATGCATTCGTTCATTTTGTTCGGATGTTAAGACTATATGTTGCATTTCAATCCATTTGATTCAACTTCAATATATGCCTGTCAAGATGCTAACGGATGTCACCCTCTTTAGGATGGCTCCTCCAACGCGTAACAATCCTGAACCGCCACCACCACCTCCACCTCCGGAGGCATGGAAAGCTGTGATGGCCACTACCAATGCAAACACGCAGCTGATCATGCAAATTTTGCAAGAGCGCAACCAAGGCCATGGCAACAATCAAAATCATTTTGCTACACTCAACCAGTTCCCCGCTAACCAGCCAAAGACCTTCAGCAACTGTGTCGAGGCAACAGACGCTGATGATTGGCTCATGGATATCTGCAAGCATTTCGAGTGCAGCAACGTCAGTGTCACATCACTGCTTTCCTGTTATGCATTAGGGTTGGTTGAACTTGTGCATCATGTTTAAATTTCTTTTAAACTTGAAATGGGGGCTAATCAACCCCAACACCCTCCTGAAAATGCTAAATTCCAACAATTGGAATTTCAATGAACCCAAAATGCCCTTCATAAAAGCCCACCATTTTTGGTTCTGGTTTAAACCTCTGCCAAAAATGGTTCTACAATTTATGGGGCCATTCTGGATTTTTGAACCAAGTCATAAGTATTTGAATTTGGGCATTTTAAATCTTATAAATATTTTGAAGTGCTCAAATAATCTTGGAAGCATTTTTAGGCAGTTGACAATATTCTCAAATGTGCCTCTGAATATTTCCAGAGTTCTTGGAAATGAAATAGTATTTATTCTATTTCAAAACACAGTACAAAAAATAAATAAAAGAGAAACAGAAAACAGTGCAGAGCACTTACCTGAACCCACCTGGCCGGACCACCTAGCAGCCCAGCCCACCTGTTGTGCTAGCGAGCTGCTTGCTCTCGCCAGCACAGGCAGGCAGGTGCTCGACGGCGAGCACAGCATGCTTGCCACGCAGCTGCCCGCCGCCCAGCCGCTCCCCTCGTCGACATGTCACCCTGGGACGAACCCTCTCTCTCTCCCCGAGCTCCCAGACACACTCGCTCTCTCTCTGGCTCCCTCTCTCGCCCTCCCCGACATCGCCCGAGACATCACCGTCGCCGCCGCTCGCCGCAGCCGCGTCCAACACCGTCCCCGCGCCCTCTCACCGTGTCCGGACGGTTCGCCGTCGTCGACTACGTCGACCAACCGAGCTGCACGACGTCGGAGCCCCTGCATCGTCCCCGCCACCATCGTCTTCAACCTTCGGCTGCCGTTGATCGTCGTCATCGATCCGCCGCACCCGAGCTTCCCCGAGCACACTGACCCTCCTTGCGGCTTCCCTGTGAGGTGCTGAACCTCCCCGTGCTTTTCGTTTCGCCCCTAGAACACCGTAGACACCGCGGCTCTTGTGCCCGCACGCGCCGCCGCCTGACCACGTCGCCAGCGATGCTCCGGTGACCATTTGGTCACGGGCTTGTGCCCGTCACACTCCCCGTGCGGCGTAGATGCTGTAGGTGCTTTCGCCGCATCGCCTAGGCCACCGCAGCCACAGGCACGAGCACACCCGAGCCTCGGCCTCCGCCGAGCTCGTCGCCGGTGATGCTCCGGCCACTCCCCGGCCAAACCACCACCGTGGTTGGATGCAGGCGAGTCCCAGCTCCACCTAGGTGCTCTCCGCGCACCAAATGGTGCCCTGTGGGCAAATCCCGCAGCGCGCCGCCGCGTCTGGCCACGCCGGTGGCTAAACGCCAGCAGGCTTTGACCGCTGACTGGCGAGGTTGACCATGCTGACACGGGTTGACCTCCCCCTCTCTCTCACTGACATGCGGGCCCTGCCCAACTAATTAGTCTGGTTAGTGCTAATTAACTAGGTTAGTTTAGTTAGTAGTCACTGACTAGTGGGCCCTGCCCAATTAATTAGGACTAACTAGCTTAGTTAGTGCACAGAGTCACTGACCAGTGGGCCCCACTGGTCAGGTTTGACCAGGACCAGGCGTTGTTGACTGCTGACGCCAGCATGACGCAGTGCTGACGCAATAAAAGGAATTCTGGAATAAAAACAATTCTGGAAATTCTTTTAATTGCCGAAAACTTCTGAAAATCATAGAAAATCAACCATAGCTCCAAATCCAACAAATTATATATGAGAAATTATCAGAAAAATTCAATCTATCCATCTGTAATGGTTTCATGCATGACAAAACACTTTAACCTTTCTGTTTAGCTGAAACAAGATAATACACTTATGATGCATAAGAACTTAAGCTTCCATTTGAATCTTTGATTCAAATGGACCCATTTCAACTTGTTTCACATTGCATTAGGCAGGACACATCATTTTGCCATGTCATAGCATGCATCATATTGTTGCATATTGCCATGTGTTGATTATCTTCTGTGGTGTCTCTCGTGGTAGGTTCTGCCTCCGAGGATATCTCCGAGTATCCAACTGAAGGGCAGTACCCTACTACTACTCCATCAGGCAAGCAGCCCCGTTGATCATATCGATACAATCCCATGTTCTCGCCTCTGCTCTCATTTACTGCATTCAGACAACAACGTTTCAGACTGTTGTGTGCTATGGTAGTTGAACCATTATCCTCTGCATGACCTGTCATTGCCACAGTAACTAGATGAAACCCACTAGCATGTGTAGGAGTTGATTGAGCCATGTATGTGTTTCCTACCTTGCTATGCCTGCTATGCTTAGAGTTGTGTCAGGTCTGGTTCATCTGGGTGATGGGCTAGAGTGAAATGATTATGTCGGTAATGTGAGGAATGTGTTGAACATGATTTGGTAAAGGTATCGATGAGAGGCCATGTAGGAGTACATGGTGGGTTGTTTCATTGAGGCCGTCCCTAAGAACTGAGATCTGTATGTGTGATTTAAGAATCAGCTACTACCATACATTGGGCCCGAAACCAATGGACCCTCTAGGCTTCTTAATCACCCTAGTACTCTGTCCAGGAGTTGCAATTAGTTTCTGGTGTTTGTAGGTTATGTGTTGGCGGCCGTGCATAGCGCTGACCCTAGGGGTGGGCTATGTTGCGGTAGATACACCGTGGCCGGGTATGCCGGGCGCCCGTTTGGCATCTCGGGACCCTGTTCACATCGTTCGGGGCCGTATGTGGAAACCTCGGCCGGACTCCCTGCGGATGGAACCTGGATAGGCGATAAACCTGGACTAGAGACTTGAGTGTTTAGGTAGGCCGTGGCCGACACCCTCGTTGGGCTTCCGCTTGAAGGTTGCCGAGTACATGTCGTGTAAACGACAGTAAGTGGTGAGAGCATGTATGAAGAAGTACACCCCTGCAGGGTTAACATCATCTATTCGAATAGCCGCGTCCGCGGTAAAGGACTACTTGGTTGCCTATACAGTTCATAGACAAGTTAATGGATACTACTAAAAGACTCAAGATAAGTATGAGTACCGAGGATGGCCCTCTCATAGGATGATGAGGGAGGATCCCCGGTGGAGTATTGTGTTGGTGATTAGTGGACTCGTGTGCGAAAACTATTTTACTAGTGGTGTCTCGTAGGATAGCTTAGCCAAGAGTCAAAGCTGGCTTGCTGCAATAACTCCACCACCTTCTTGAGAATGAGCATGTATAGTAGGTTCTGTTGTAAGATTTGCTGAGTACCTTTGTACTCATGTTTGCTTTAATTACTGTTTTCAGACGACAACACCGCCCCCTCCGATGGGTTTTATGTAGACCTCGACGCCGATGAGTGACTTTCCACCCAGGTGGTGATCCTGGCCATGGAGGGCCCTATGTAGATAGACAGGCTTCGAGAAGCCTTCTTTCTTTCTAGTGTCTGTACTTAGACTATTTGCTTCTGCATGTGCTTGTATGCTTGTATGACTTGAGTGTCGGGTCATGTGACCCCTACCTGTATGAACATGTTATGTATGGCTCTCTGGAGCCTTTAATTAAAGTACTTGAGTTGTAGAGTTTTGTTGTGATGCCATGTTGAATTTGCACATATCGAGCATATTGTGTGTATGATTGAAATGCTTGGTATGTGTGGGATCCGACAATCTAGTTGTTTATCCTTGGCAGCCTCTCTTATGGGGAAATGTAGTCTAGTGCTCCTTGAGCCATAGTAGTCCGCTACATCCCGGTTCACCGGAGTCCTGCTAGCCCAGCACTACTGCTCGGGACACTTGACTGGCCGGCATGTGTTTCACTTTGTTCCTATGTCTGTCCCTTCGAGGAAATGTCACGCGGTGACTTCCGGAGTCCTGCCTAGCCTGCTACAGCCCGGGTCCCTGGAGTCTTGTTAGCCCAGTGCTACAGCCCGGATTCACACGCTGATGACCGACATGCTCGATGTGATTCATGTATGCCTGTCTCCATAGGTCTGTGCTGCTTTGGGTTCACGACTAGCCATGTCAGCCCGGGTTCTCTGTCATATGGATGCTAGCGACACTATCATATACATGAGCCAAAAGGCACAAACGGTCCCGGGCCATGGTAAGGCGACACCCGTGGGGATACCGTGCGTGAGGCCGCAATGTGATATGAGGTGTTACCGGCTAGATCGATGTGACTTGGAATCGGGGTCCTGACAGTCAGGCCTGAGGACCTTGTCAACTTTGCCTCGTTCCAACTCAAAGACCAAGCTGCAGAATGGTATCAGCAATACAAAGATTCCAGAGGAGGCCGTGTGATTACCTGGGATGAATTCTGTCAAGACTTCAAAGCTCACCACATTCCTCAGAGTGTTGTTGAGAGCAAGCATGAGGAAAGCCGCAACCTGAAGCAAGGCAGCTTGTCTGTTTACCAGTATAACATCATGTTCCAGAAGCTCGCTCGTTTCGCCAAGTAGGACGTCCCCGACGAGAAGAGCATGATTTATCAGTTCAGAGGTGGCCTCAGAGAAGATCTCCAACTAGCTCTCATTCTTTTCGAGCCTCAGAAGTATGATGAGTTTTACAACATGGCACTGAAACAAGAGGCTGCTCAACTCAAGTGTGATGCTTCCAAGAAGCGAGTCAGAGATGCAACTCCTTCTTCCTCAACTCAAGTGGCAACTAAGCAGCAAAAGTATTGGTTGCCTCCTCCTCCTCCGTTCCGTCAGCCTTATCAGCAGAAGAGCAAAGGTGGTAATGGATCTTCCCACCCACCCAACCCAGGCTTTTAGAACAAGACTTCATCTCAAGCTCCAAGATCAAGTGCTCTGTATCACCGTCCGCTCTCGGAGGTCACGTGCAACAAGTGTCAGCAGAAGGGTCACTATGCCAACAAATGTTGCAATCAGAGGCGTCTTCCTCCTCCTCCTGTGAGATCTGCTAGCAGTGCAGTGGTCAAGCATAATCCCAAGTTTGCCAAGGTCAACATGATGAACGCAGCTCAGGCAGAGGACTCGTCAGATGTCATTATGGGTAACCTTCCTGTTAACGATATTCCTGCAAAAGTTCTTTTTGACACTGGTGCATCGCATTGTTTCATCTCGAGACCATTTGCATCTAAGCATGAGTTGGCTTTCCAAGTTTTGCCTAGACCGATAGCAGTTGTCTCTCCGAGTAAACGCATGAACGCTAACTCCATGGTTCCGGATGTTACCATCACTTTGGGTGACTACAAGTTTCTATCTTCTCCTACGGTTCTTGGTGACTCGGATATTGATCTTATTCTTGGAATGGACTGGCTTTCTAAGCACAAGGCTCAGCTTGATTGTGTTGCCAGGCAGATTCAATTGACACATTCATCTAAGGATGTAATCGTCTTTGCCGCTCGTGATGATACCATCCGACTATTTTCTGTCAATGAGAAGGGTGAGCTGGATGCCATCTCTCAGATTCCAGTCGTTTGTGAGTATCAATACGTCTTTCCAGAAGAGCTTCCAGGAATGCCTCCGCACTGTCTAGTTGAATTCGTCATCGATCTTGAGCCTGGCATGGAACATGTTTGCAAACGTCCTTACAAGCTTGGACCTGAAGAGTTGAAGGAGCTGAAAAAGCAACTCGATATTCAAGAGCATATGGGTCTCATCTGACCAAGTTCTTCTCCATGGGGCTGTGGTGTTCTTTTCGTCAAGAAGAAGGATGGAACGGACCGACTTTGTGTCGACTACCGTCCATTGAACAAGAAGACCATAAAGAACAAGTACCCACTGATGAAGCTATGTACTTAGGGTAGGGTCATGGATCTATCCAACATACCCTCCCCAAGGACATCTCTATAAAGAATCAGAAGCAGTCGAAGAGAAACCATCATCCACTCGACCATGAAGATGTGCTCACTCGACCACCTTGAAGACACTCGACCACCAGAAGATGAGAAACTCTCCACTCTGCAACGGCCAGGACTTAAACCATAGCTTTATGGGCATTTACAACACTTTACTGCAAACGTTACCAGTAACGCCCCTCCTTTATGAGCATTGAACCTTGTGTAACGGAGGGGAGATGGGGTCCTGGCGTACTCTATATAAGCCACCCCCCTCCTCTGGGACAAGGGTTCGCACTTTCTGTAATTCACACGCATATATCCAGTCAACCGCCTCTGGGCTCTGAGACGTAAGGCTGTTACTTCCTCCGAGAAGGGCCTGAACTCGTAAAACTTGTGTGTACAACTCCTCCATAGATAGGATCTTGCCTCTACATTCCTACCCACCTATTCTACTGTCAGTCTTAGAACCACGACAGTTGGCGCCCACCGTGGGGCAAGTGTCTTAGCGAATTGTTGGAGAAGTTGCAATTTTTCCGATCCCCTTCATCATGGTTCCAGGTGGAGGTTTGGCTGAGGGCCCCGAGATCTATCTCGGCGCGCTCGTGTTTGTCGCCGACGACTCCGCTTGGCTTCAGGAGGCACCACTCGACGCCGACGCGCTCCCCGCCCGCGGGGCGACGCACTTTCGCGCGTGCGTCTGCGGCGGCGTCCTGCGGCAACCGTCGACCCAGTATCGGTCGACTCCAGCAGCTTTCCCCCTCCCTGTGGCCCGCCGGAGCAAGCGCTCTGGTCAGTCGAGGCTTCAGTGGTGGGTGAAGCATGCGGTGGCCCGCCAGTCGGCCACCCCTCAAGTTGCGGCGATCGAGCCCAACGAAACCCTCTACGGCCTGTTCGATCTGTCGACTGGCTCCATAGAGACCGCATCCGAGTGCGACAGCAGCGACCCGGCGGCGGAAGTCTTGATGGTCAATGGACCACGCAGCCCTCCTGGCTTCAACCGTGAAGACGGAGGCGACAGGAACGGCGATCCGTCGCATGTTCACGAGGAGTACTACCCCGAACCTCTCTCCTCGCAGCAGAGGGAGGAACTTCGCCGCCAGAACATGGATGCATTGCATACTCCTATAGTTGGAGAAACCCCTGTGGCCCAGGCCTTGGAGCAGGCGCGCTTGGCCAACCTGGCTGAGCGCACTCGATTGGAGAACCTCCAGCACGCACTCGACGATCGCGCTCGACAACGAGCTCCTGATTCCAGTCGACGCCATCTTTTTCCTCCTCCAACTCAGGTATACCGAACACCGATCCAGAATCTAGTAGCTGCTGCCCGGATAGCAGAGTCGATCCAACCTTCCCAATCAGAAGCTGGCCGAGGTCTGGTGCAGATCAGAGCCTTGCTCCGGGCAGCGGGAGAGCAGAATACGGTCGTATCTCAGTCGCGGAATAGGATCCATAGCAGATCCGTGGTCGCAGACACAGTTCAGTCGGCCCATAGCCCAAGATCGCCCCCGAGGCGTGTGGGACGTGGAGATCGGCGTGATCAGTACAGAAACCGAGAGACGTATGATCGCCGTGCCGATCGCGATGATCGTCGTCGAGTGCCCACGCCTCCTCAAGGAGTGGGTCATACGTGCCTCGGTCACATGAAGACAGACGCCCTCACAGTGTTGGACGAGGTATTCCAGTCGACCCTAGGGAGCCAGGCTTTGATGCGAGATCTATTCTCGTGCAGGGCTTGGTCGACAGAAACAGAGCTCACCGAGAGGGCCATGACAGAGATCTGCAAACCAGCAACAGGGTGCATGTCTCTGGTCCAGAGTGCTTCAGCAGAACTATCAGGGCTGCGGTGATTCCCCCCAACTTCAGGTTGGCGTCTGGAGTCAGTAAGTTCATCGGAGAGTCCAAGCCTGACACTTGGCTTGAAGACTACTGAGTGGCTGTCCAGATTGGTGGCGGCAATGATGAAGTGGCCATGAAACACCTTCCTCTAAAGTTGGAGGGTTCGGCTAGAGCATGGCTGAATCAGTTAGAGCCTGGTAGCATCTATACTTGGGAAGATCTCGCCCGAGTGTTTCTCAGAACATTCGAGGGCACTTGCAAATGGCCGGCGGGTTTGACAGAATTATAGTGTTGTGTTTAGAAACCGAATGAAACTTTGAGGGATTATATCCAGAGATGGATCACCCTACACCACACGGTAGAAGATGTGTCGAATCATCAGGCAATTTGTGCCTTTAAGGAAGGCGTTAGGTACCGGGAGTTGAATATGAAATTCGGCCGAACAGGAAATATGACTCTGGCTCGGTTGATGGAAATTGCCACCAAGTATGCCAATGGTGAAGAAGAAGAGCGACTCTGGAGTGGCAAGCACAAAGCAGTCGCCCATGAAGCCGGAGGAGGAAACTCCGGTCGGAAACAGAAGCGCAAGGCCGAGCCAGCTGCTCCGGGTGAAGCCTTGGCCGTGGTTCAAGGAAAGTTCAAGGGGAAGCCCAAAGGGTCGTGTGTCGGTGGGAACGACACCTATGGGATCACAAGAATCCCTACTATGGTTGGCGGGGCGCGGGGTCGTGAGAAGAGCGGATCAAGCAGATAGCACACGGTTCGTTTATCCAGGTTCGGGCCGCGAGGATGCGTAAAACCCTACTCCTCCTTTGGTGGATTGTATATCTGTGTTCTTGAGCTAGCTATGGGGCGTGAGGATCTCCAAAAAGCCGAATCCCTCCTCTGGTCACCTCGGGCCTCCTTTTATAGAAAAAGGGTATGCCACAGTGGCACACAGGAGGTGCCAAGGGTATAGTGATGCGAGGTTATCCCTCGCATTACATGACAAGGCGCGTTTAATGCGTCTTGCTTAGGTGACCTTGCTTTATCGGGGACGGGGGAGAAACCTGTCTCGTCCGTCGCCACTCCTTCTTGTGTCGACACGCGCCCTGGCCAGCAACGCCTGCAATGCCATGTAGGTAGGCAGGCAGCGGAGGTGGCGTAGTGGTGGGTCTTCACGAAGATCTGCATGCGCCACGCAGATGCCTGCCCAGCTGGTTGGGTTAGCAACTGCATGCGAACGGCGATGGAGGTTTAGTCGGCGTGGGCCTGATGGTGGTCCTGCGGAAGTCCTCGGCAAGGGCCTTGCCGGGGCCCCGGCAAGGGTCTTGCCGAGGCGCCTGCTGTCATCCCCGGCAAGGCGCTTGCCGGGGGCCTTGTGGTCTTCCTCGGCTGGGATCCCGCCAAGGGTTGTCGTCTCCTTAGTGCGTATCTGATCTTGGATGTCTTCACAAAGAACTGCATGCCGCCACGGGGATGTCTCCCGAATCCTTGCCCTTTGGGGGCAGTGGACTCAAGGGTGGTTTGCTCCGTAGGCGCAGGACGAGTCGCCGCGGCAAGGGTCTTGCCAGGGCTGCTAGAACTGTCTCCCAACAAGGATCTTGCCTGGGGAGTCCGCTTCGTCCCCTTTGCTCTTCGTGGTCTTGGCCTTGGCGTTGTTCTAGTTCTCTTGAGCTTCGGTCTTACCCTCGCTCACCTCCCTTGCCTTGCTTGGTGTGGTGGTGCCCGTGGCTCAGACTGCCCATGCACAGTTATAGGGGTACAAAAAGTGTACCCCTCTTTTTGTACACCGACAGGAGCCCCCGGGCCTGGGCCACACATAAGCGCAACGCGTTGTTGGGCTAGGCCCAAAAATGGTGCGCGGGCAGGCGGGGCGGTTTTTACCGCGGTAAGGTTCTTCGCGCTGTGCTTCCCACGACTCCCACGCGTGGCGCGGCGTGGGGAGGCGCGTGTGACATGGGCGGCATGCGTGGGGTTGGTTCCCGCAGGCATGCGTCACATCATAGTAAAGGGGCGGTTCGCGCCTTCCTCATAAACGGAGGGAGGCGTGGAGGCGTGGCCCATTTACTGAATGGGGCTGAGGAGCGGTCTTCAAGGCGTCCACTCCCCACGATCAGGGGGTGGGGAGTGGTCGTCTCACCCGTCCCCTCGGTTCTACACGTCCGCCACGTGTCTCCCATGCACCTGGGTTGGCAAACGGTGGAGGCGGGAAACCGGGCCGTCGCTGGTTGGGGCGGCGGGTCGGTCCTGGCTCCCTGCGCCTTCCGTATTGTAACACCCCGGATATAATTTTCCCAATATGTATTCCAACTCTAGCCGTTTCCGGCCTTAAGTTATTTTATTTTCTCGGGTTTGGGTCTTTGTCTTCGTGTGTTGTTGTATTTGTCATGCATCTCATATCATGTCATCATGTGCATTGCTTTTGCATACGTGTTCATCTCATGCATCCGAGCAATTTCCCCGTTGTCCGTTTTGCATTCCGGCGCTTTGTTCTCCTCCGGTGGTCATTTCTACCTTTCTTTTGTGTGTGGGGATTAAACATTTCCGGATTGGACCGAGACTTGCCAAGCGGCCTTGGTTTACTACCGGTAGACCGCCTGTCAAGTTTCGTACCATTTGGACTTCGTTTGATACTCCAACGGTTAACCGAGGGACCGAAAAGGCCTCGTGTGTGTTGCAGCCCAACACCCCTCCAATTTGGCCCAAAACCCACCAAAACCTGCTCCATCATCTAGAGCGTTCGATCACGATCGCGTGGCCGAAAACCGCACCTCATTTGGACTCTCCTAGCTCCTCCTATGCCTATTTAAAAACCACTCCCCGAAAATTTCGGGCAAACCCTAGATCTCTCTCTCCTCGCGCGCTGGACAATTCCTCCCGCGCCGACGGACATGTCCGGCTAGCCCCGCCGCCGCCAAGTGTCGCCCGCCGGTTGGCCGCGCAACCGCCCCACTTCCCCGTCCGCCGCCGGCCCGGGTGGCCCAGGAGGGGCCCCCGAGGCCCGAACGCCGCGCCCGGCTGTCGACCGCCGCCGCCGACGCGTCTTACCCGCGCCCGGCCGCCACTCCGCCGCCCGGCGCCGTCTCCGGCGAGCTCCGACGCCCGGCGACCTCAGCCACCGCCGCCCCAAGGCCGTGACGCCGCACCTCCCTCCGGCGGACGCCGCGCCGCCGCACTTCCCCGCGGCCGAACCCGCCTCCTCCGGCCACCGCGAGCTCCGATGTTGTGATGATTGCCTAACTTGCGACATTGCTTTCAATGCGGTTATGCCTCTAAGTCGTGCCTCGACACGTGGGAGATATAGCCGCATCGAGGGCGTTACAAGTTGGTAATCAGAGCCTTCCCCGACCTTAGGAGCCCCCACTGATTGATCGTTTTAGCAGCCGAGTTGTGTCTAGAAAAAATGTTTTGAGTCATTTAGGAATTATATATCGGAGAGTTTAGGAATTATTTTTACTTCCCTGTCTCCTCATCGCTCTGGTAAGGCATCCTGACGTAGAGTTTTGACTCTTCTCTTCTCAAATTTCACTAAAAAAATTTAGGATCATGCGGGTATCTTGGAATCGTTCCGATGGTTTTATGACGCGAACATTGTCTTGGTGCCTCCTGTCAGGGGTTTTGTGGAAGTGACTCGGGGAGTTGAGCTCTGAGGTGTTGTCATCATAATTTTATCGTTGCAGTTCTGGAATACCTTAGTTTAGTATGCCGACATCGAAAATCTCTTTTATGCAGTTCGTTGGTGAGATAACCTCGACGCCACCCAGTACTGGGGCGGGAGTTCGGGAGTATCGCCATAACTTGTATAACGGATGCTTTTCGAAGGTTGAGGTAGATGGTTTCCGAAGTTTTTCTCGGTTATGTGTTGAAGGATGGATATAGCTGGATGTAGGATTTGCTAGATTTGGGTGAGATATTATGCTTCCCCTGTATCCCCAACACCTGATTGCATAACCGGAAAGGTTCGGGAGTTTCATAGGTGGGAATTCTTGTAGCTCTAGTTCTTCTTCCACGGATATTTGGTTTGAGATTGGGATTCCTTACCGAGTATTCGTTCTTGATCCGTACCTTGTTGATTTATTCTCTACCTAAATTCTAAGTGGCTTCTCAATTTATGGATATGTGACCATTTCAAGAGGAATGCATTCGTTCATTTTGTTCGGATGTGAAGACTTTATGTTGCAATCTTCATTCCGTTGGATTCAGCTTCATTTTATCTGTAAATGTGCTAATGGTGGTCAACCTCTTCAGGATGGCTCCCGCTAAGAGCACCAATCAGAATCAGAATCAAGATCTGCCACCACCTCCACCTCCTCCGGAGGCATGGCAAGCAGTGATGGCCGCAACCAATGCAAACACACAGTTGATCATGCAAATTATCCAAGAGCGCAATCAAGGCAACCAAGGGAACCAAGGCAACAATCGGAATCACTTTGCTACACTCAACCAGTTCCTTGCTAACGGGCCAAAGACTTTCAGCAATTGTGTTGAGGCAACCGATGCTGCTGACGATTGGCTTGTGGATCTGTGCAAGCATTTCAAGTTCAGTAACGTCAGGCCTGAGGACTTCTTCAAGTTCGCTTCCTTCCAACTCAAAGATCAAGCTGCAGAATGGTTCCAGCAGTACAAGGACTCCAGAGGTGGATATGTGATCACTTGGGATGAATTCCGTCAAGATTTCAGAGCTCGCCATATCCCTCAGAGCATGGTTGAAAGCAAGCGTGAGGAATTCCGCAACCTGAAGCAAGGCTCTTTGTCTGTCTATGACTACAACAAGTTGTTTCAGAAGCTCGCCCGCTTTGCCAAGCAGGACGTCCCTGATGAGAAGAGCATGATATACCAGTTCAGGGGTGGTCTCAGAGAAGAAATTCAGCTAGCTCTTGTCCTCTTTGAGCCCTTGAGGTATGATGAGTTCTACAACATGGCACTGAAGCAAGAGGCCGCTCAACTGAGGTGTGATGCTTCCAAGAAGCGAGTCAGAGATGCTACCCCTTCTTCCTCCACTCAAGTGGCCAAGCAGCAGAAGTATTGGCTTCCTCCTCCTCCGTTCCATCAGCCATATCAGCAGAAGAGCAAAGGTGGCAGTGGATCTTCCCACCCACCCAACCCTGGCTTTCAGAACAAGACTTTGTCTCAAGCTCCAAGATCGAGTGCTCCGTATCACCGTCCGCTTTCAGAGGTCACGTGCAACAAGTGCCAACAGAAGGGTCACTATGCCAACAAGTGTCTCAACCAGAGGCGTCTTCCTCCTCCTCCTGTGAGATCGGCAAGTACAGCTATGGTCAAGCATAACACCAAGTCTGCCAAGGTCAACTTGATGAATGCAGCTCAGGCAGAGGATTCTTCAGATGTCATCATGGGTAACCTTCCTGTTAACGATATTCCTGCCATAGTTCTTTTTGACACTGGTGCATCGCATTGTTTCATCTCGAGACCATTTGTTTTTAAGCATGAGTTGCCTTTACAAGATTTGCCTAGACAGTTATCTGTTGTTTCTCCGGGTAAATTCATGAATGCAAGCGCTATGGCCCCGGATGTTACTATCACGTTGGGCGATTACAAGTTTCTCTCTTCTCCGGTGGTTCTTGGTAACTCGGATATTGATCTTATTCTCGGAATGGATTGGCTTTCTAAGCACAAGGCACATCTTGACTGTGCAGCCAGGCAGATTCAATTGACTCATTCGTCTGAGGATGTAATTGTCTTTGCCGCTTGTGATGATACCATCCGTCTATTTTCTCTCAATGAGAAGGGTGAACTGGATGCTATCTCGCAAATTCCAGTCGTTTGCGAATATCAAGATGTCTTTCCAGAAGAGCTTCCAGGAATGCCTCCGCACCGGCCAGTTGAATTCGTCATCGATCTTGAGCCTGGCACGGAACCAGTGTGCAAGCGTCCTTACAAGCTCGGACCTAAAGAGTTGAAGGAGCTTAAGAAGCAACTCGATATTCAAGAGAGAATGGGTCTCATCCGGCCTAGTTCTTCTCCGTGGGGTTGTGGTGTTCTTTTTGTGAAGAAGAAGGATGGAACGGACCGACTTTGTGTTGATTACCGTCCATTGAACAAGAAGACCATCAAGAACAAATACCCACTTCCCAACATCAACGAGCTGTTCGAACAACTCAAAGGTGCCCAAGTATTCTCCAAGCTTGATCTTCGTATGGGTTATCATCAGATTCGAATCCGTGAGCAAGATATTCCCAAGACGGCTATCAGGACAAGCTATGGTTCATATGAATACACTGTCATGTCTTTTGGCCTCGTCAAGGCTCCTCCAACGTTCTCTCACATGACGAACTTCATCTTCAACGCCTACACCAATGACTTCGTTTTGGTCTATCTCGACGACATTCTGGTTTTCTCGAAGAACAAGGAAGATCATGCCAAGCACTTGCGTTTGGTACTCAATAAGTTGAGGGAACACCAGTTCTATGCCAAGTTCTCCAAGTGCGAATTTTGGCTCGATGGGGTTCTTTATCTTGGTCATATCATCTCTGCCAAGGGCATTGCGGTGAATCCTGAGAAGGTGTCTGCAATTGTGAATTGGGAACCTCCTCAGAACGTGAAGCAACTCCGTAGCTTCCTCGGTCTCGCAAGCTATTGTCGAAGATTCGTTGAAAACTTTTCTAAGATCGCGAAGCCTCTCTCAAATCTTCTTCAGAAGCATGTCAAGTACGTTTGGTCTCCGGAGTGTGACATTGCTTTCAACACTTTGAAAGAGAAATTGATCACTGCTCCAGTTCTGACTCCGCCTGATGAATCCAAGCCGTAAGAGGTCTTTTGTGATGCCTCTCTCCAAGGTCTTGGCGCAGTGTTGATGCAAGAGAAGAAAGTTGTTGCTTATACCTCTCGCCAGTTGAAGCCCAATGAGAAGAACTACCCCACTCATGATCTCGAGTTGGCGGCAGTTGTGCATGCTCTTTTGACTTGGAGACATCTCTTATTGGGAAGAAAAGTGGACATTTTCACTGATCACAAGAGTCTCAAATACATCTTCACTCAGCCTAATCTCAACCTCAGGCAAACTCAATGGGTCGAAATGATTCAAGAGTATAATCCGAGTATCGAGTATACTCCAGGCAAGGCCAATGTGATTGTTGACGCATTGAGCAGGAAAGCTTATTGCAGCAGCCTGATTCTTAAGCCTTACCAACCCGAGCTTTGTGAAGCTTTCCGCAAACTTAATCTGCAAGTTGTTCCTCAAGGTTTCCTCGCCAACTTTCAAGTCTGTCCTACCTTCAAAGACCAGATTCGCCAAGCCTAGCTTCTTGATGCTATGGTGAAAAAGGTGAAGATTGGGATTGCCAAGAGTCAACCCAAGTACAAGTGCTACCGCCTTGATGACAAGGATACTCTCTTCTTCGAGGATCGTATTATTGTACCCAAAGGTGACCTTCGTAAAGTTATCATGAACGAGGCTCACAATTCTCTCCTCTCCATCCACCCTGGGAGCACGAAGATGTATCAGGACCTCATGCAGACTTATTGGTGGACTCGAATGAAGCGCGAGATTGCTCAATTCATGAATGAGTGTGATGTCTACAGAAGAGTGAAGGCAGAACACCAAAGGCCAGCTGGTCTCCTCCAACCTCTTGCCATTCCAGAATGGAAGTTTGACCACATTGAAATGGACTTCGTGATTGGGTTTCCAAAGTCCAAGCGTGGCAATGATGCTATATTCGTTGTCATCGACAAACTCACTAAAGTGGCTCACTTTCTGCCTATCAAAGAGTCAATCACTGCAGCTCAATTGGTGGAACTCTATACCTCTCGAATTGTCTCTCTGCACGGTATTCCACAAGTGATCTCTTTAGACCGTGGCAGCATCTTTACCTCCAAGTTTTGGGATTCTTTTCAGAAGGCCATGGGCACCAACATCTGCTTCAGCATAGCTTTCCATCCTCAAACTAGCGGCCAAGTCGAGCGTGTCAATCAGATTCTTGAAGATATGCTTAGGGCTTGTGTGATCTCCTTCGGCATGAAGTGGGAGGATTGTCTTCCTTATGCTGAATTCTCCTACAACAACAGTTTTCAAGCAAGTTCGAGCAAGGCCCCATTTGAAATTCTGTATGGCAGGAAGTGTCGTACCCCTCTCAACTGGTCTGAAACCGGTGAACGTCAGCTTTTGGGTAATGACTTAATCACATAGGCAGAGGAAATGTGCAAAGTCATTCGAGATAACCTTAAAGTAGCCCAATCCCGCCAGAAGAGCTACTATGATAGTAAGCACCGTGATTTGGCTTTCGAGATCGGAGATCATGTTTACCTCTGCGTCTCTCCTATGAAAGGTACTCGTCGCTTCGGTATCAAAGGGAAGCTTTCCCCCAGATACGTGGGACCTTTCAAGATCGTCAGCAAGAGAGGCGACCTCGCCTATCAACTCGAGCTTCCTTCAAACTTTTCAAATGTTCATGACGTGTTCCATGTCTCTCAGCTCCGAAAGTGCTTCAAGACTCCTGACCGCACCGTCAACTTCGAGGACATTGAGCTCCAAGAAGATCTCTCCTATCGTGAGCACCCAGTTGCTATTCTTGAAGAGACTGAACGCAAGACTCGCAACAAGTCAATCAAATTCCTCAAAGTCAAGTGGTCACACCATTCCGACCGTGAAGCTACCTGGGAACGCGAGGATCACCTCCGTTATGAGTACCCGGTGTTCTTTCAGTCCTAGATCTCGGGACGAGATCCTTTCGTAGTGGTGGAGTGTTGTAACACCCCGGATATAATTTTCCCAATATGTATTCCAACTCATGCCGTTTCCGGCGTTAAGTTATTTTATTTTCTCAGGTTCGGGTCTTTGTCTTCGTGTGGTGTTGTCGTTGTCATGCATCTCATATCATGTCATCATGTGCATTGCTTTTGCATACGTGTTCATCTCATGCATCCGGGCATTTTCCCCGTTGTCTGTTTTGCATTCCGACGCTTCGTTCTCCTCCGGTGGTCATTTCTACCTTTCTTTCGTGTGTGGGGATTAAACATTTCCGGATTGGACCGAGACTTGCCAAGCGGCCTTGGTTTACTACCGGTAGACCGCCTGTCAAGTTTCGTACCATTTGGACTTCGTTTGATACTCCAACAGTTAACCGAGGGACCGAAAAGGCCTCGTGTGTGTTGCAGCCCAACACCCCTCCAATTTGGCCCAAAACCCAACAAAACCTGCTCCATCATCTAGAGCGTTCGATCACGATCGCGTGGCTGAAAACTGCACCTCATTTGGACTCTCCTAGCTCCTCCTATGCCTATTTAAAGACCACTCCCCGAAAATTTCAGGTAAACCCTAGATCTCTCTCTCCTCGCGCGCCGGACAATTCCTCCCGCGCTGACGGACATGTCCGGCTAGCCCCGTCGCTGCCACGTGTCACCCGCCGGTTGGTCGCGCAGCCGCCCCACTTCCCCGTCCGCCGCCGAGAGGCCTAGGAGGGGCCCCCGAGGCCCGAACGCCCCGCCCAGCCGCCCGGCTGTCGACCGCCGCCGACGACGCGTCTTCCCCGCGCCCGGCCGCCACTCCGCCGCCCGGTGCCGTCTCCGCTGAGCTCCGACGCCCGGCGACCTCAACCACCGCTGCCCCAAGGCCGTGACGCCGCACCTCCCTCCGGCGGACGCCGCGCCGCCGCACTTCCCCGCGGCCGGACCCGCCTCCTCCGGCCACCGCCTCGCCTCCCCCTCCGGCGTCGTCCTCCTCCCCGGCGAAGCTCCAGCAAACAGGTCTCCGGCGAACCTCATAACCCACGCTGGATCTGGATCTGGTTATTCTCACGGTTGACTTTTTGCCCGAAACCCTAGCTCATGTTACCCTGTTCATCGTGCCGTAAGTTTGCATCCGTAACTCCAATTTGCGCATATAGCATATCAAAATGTTCGTCTCAGAGAGCACATCATTTCATTCCATTGCATCATTTTCATTTTAGGTCATCTTGATGCCCTAAATGCTGTTAGAAGAGGGCTACTTGAGATAATTGTCAGATCTGCTGCTCCATTTAGATATTTGTCATTTTTGCCATGATTATTGTGTGCATGATATGCCCCTGAGCTCTACATATGTTTTGTTAAGGGTTTTGCCATCTTTCCAGAGGTGCAACCCATGTATTTTTGTGATGTGTGTGGTGACTAGTACAAGCTTGCCAAGTGAGGTACTTGGTAATGCTGATTTCAGGCACTTAGCATTTCCACTAAGTCCTTGAGCTGTTTATCTCATATGGCCATATGTTCATGTTGTTTCCTAGTGATCCGTGCCTCGTTTGAGGATGATTAGTAAGGATGTTTTGTTAATCTTATAGTTTTCTATCCATCCATGCCTTTGTTTTCAATTATGGAGCACCCTAGCTTGAGTCAATCGAGCTCTACTTTTGCTACTTCGTGAATCTGGGCAGATTGTCTACTTGTTAGCGATTTTGCCGAGGATGTTGTAGTTGATCCGTGCATGCTATGCTATTGTTCTTGCCATGTCCAGCTTGCATTTTGTGTATTCTTGATGGGTGTATGCTTATATTGTCATGACTTGCTCCGTAGAGAGTGCATCGAGCTCGTAAACATGTCTACTTGATACCTGTTTCAGCATGCTCCAGTTTTCACTAAGTCTGAGAACTGATTATGTTTTTGCCATGTTCACATGCTTGCAATTGTATTTTCTGATACCTTTTGGCTCAAGGTCACTAAGGGACTTTTGTTAATCTCTTTGAGTAGCTGCATGGCATGCTTTACTTCGCCATGTTCAGGTCCTGTAGCATATAGTTTTATTGCTCCGAAGAGTGCTATCTAATCTGAAATTCCAGACAAGTGTTAATTTCACTAAGTCTGAGATCTGTTTACCATATGCATTTTTGCCATGCTTGTTTGAACCTATTAATGGATGAATTGGCCGTAGCTCAGTGCTATACTTTTGTTAAGCATCATGAAGGCATCCCTTCAATGTATTTTGTTGCCATGTTTGGGTGCTGTAGCTTGTTCATCTCATTGCATTTAGATGGCTACTTGCTGTAAATCGCAGAACGTGGTCATATTTGAATCGCTTGCCATTTCCAAACCGTAACTCTGATTCCGGCGTTCTTTATATCGTTTTCAAGCGATTTCATCTCATATTTCCAGTGGCACACTTGGATTTGCAAGTTGTGGCCAGGTTCATTCATTCCCTGTCACATCTTGCATATGCATCCCGCATCGCATCCCGCATAGCATACCATCTTTGCATCATATTGTTTGAGCTTTGCACGTGGTTGATTGTGTTCCGTTTGCTTGTTTGTCTTGTTTGGGTAGAGCCGGGAGACGAGTTCGCTAACGAGGAGCCCGTTGAGTTTGCTTTCGAGGATCCAGTCAACTCTGACAACTTTGCAGGCAAGATGATCATACCCTCGAAATCACTACTATCTTTGCTTTGCTAGATGCTCGCTCTTTTGCTATGCCAATGCTACGATGCCTACCACTTGCTTTCAAGCCTCCCAAATTACCATGTCAAACCTCTAACCCACCATGTCCTAGCAAACCGCTGATTGGCTATGTTACCGCATTGCTCAGCCCCTCTTATAGCGTTGCAAGTTGCAGGTGAAGATTGGAGACCGTTCCTTGTTGGAACATTATTTACTTGTTGGCATATCATTATATTGCCATGTTATCTTAATGCATCTATATACTTGGTAAAGGGTGGAAGGCTCGGCCTCTCGCCTAGTGTTTTGTTCCACTCTTGCCGTCCTAGTTTCCGTCATATCGGTGTTATGTTCCGGGATTTTGCGTTCCTTACGCGGTTGGGTTATAATGGGAACCCCTTGATAGTTCGCCTTGATTAAGGCTTTTCCAGCAATGCCCAACCTTGGTCTTACCATTTGCCACCTAGCCTCTTTTTCCCTTGGGTTTCCGGAGCCCGAGGGTCATCTTATTTTAAACCCCTCGGGCCAGTGCTCCTCTGAGTGTTGGTCCAACCGAGCGATGTCCGGGGCTACCAGGGGCAACTCTGGGCTGGCCTACCTGACGCCTGGCTCATCTGAGTGTGCCCTGAGAACGAGATATGTGTAGCTCCTATTGCGATTTGTCGGCACATTCGGGCGGTGTTGCTAGATTAGTTTTAACCTGTCGAAGTGTCTTGAAGAACCGAGGTACCGAGTCTGATCGGAACGTCTCCGGAGGAGGTCTATTCCTTCGTTGACCATGAGAGCTTGTCATGGGCTAAGTTGGGACTCCCCTGCAGGGATTTGAACTTTCGAAAGCCGTGCCCGCGGTTATGGGCAGATGGGAATTTGTTAATGTCCGGTTGTAGATAACTTGAACCTTAACTTAATTAAAATGAATCAACTGAGTGTGTTACCGTGATGGCCTCTTCTCGGCGGAGTCCGGGAAGTGGACACGATGTTGGAGTAATTCTTGCGTAGGTTGCCCTCTAGTTTCTCGCTCGCACTTTGCCTCCTCTTCTCGCTCTCTTTTGCGAACAGGATAGCCACCATATTTGCTAGTCGCTTGCTGTAGCTCCACATATTTACCTTGCCTTACCTATAAGCTTAAATAGTCTTGATCGTGAGGGTGCGAGATTGCTGAGTCCCTGTGGCTCACAGATTACTTCCAAACCAGATGCAGGGCCTGATGATTCTGCTCTAGGTGACGCGCTTGAGCTCAAGTGGGAGTTCGACGAGGACTCTCAATGATACTACGTGTCTTTCCCTGATGATCAGTAGTGGTGCCCAGTTGGGGGTGATCGGGACCATGTCGCATGTTGGGTTATATTTTATTTTGGCGCCGTAGTCGGGCCATGAGTGTTTGAATGATGTAATGTTATTTATGTACTTGATTGACGTGGCGAGTGTAAGCCAACTATGTTATCTCCCCTTTTATTATCTATATTTTACATGGGATGTTGTGATGATTGCCTAACTTGCGACATTGCTTTCAATGCGGTTATGCCTCTAAGTTGTGCCTCGACACGTGGGAGATATAGCCGCATCGAGGGCGTTACACGTATCTTGATTGTCCGAGCGGGGTGGCTGAGCCCCAACCCCGATCCTTTATAAAGAGCGGGACGGGGGATGGCGTCCCGCATTCTTTCATCTTCTTCTTCCTTCAGCTTCTGCTCCTCCCTTCCATCCGTCATGGAGAGAGGGAATCCCAGTCCTTCAACAGTGGCGGCGAGGGTCGCCGCTCGACAATGCGTCCCTCCTTCTCCTGCGCCTGCGGTGGCAGAGCCAGCCGCGAGGGGAAGGGAGAGGGGGCGAGGCCGTGGGCGAGGCCGGGGCGCTCGGGGAAGAGGAGGACGGGGCGGCGCGCCGGCCTCGCCTCCGCCAGCAGCTCCTCCTCCAATGGAGGGCCATGTTGGGGATGACCCTTGTGAGTTCTTCGTTAGGCTGCGCCGGCCGCCACGCCGTCGCCTTCGTCTCCTGACTCCATTTGCGCGGGAGATGGAGCTGGATCCGCCGGAATCGTTGCGGCTGCACATGAGGGGCTGTGGATCAGTGGCACGCGGGTCCGCGTCGACTTCCCCGCCCCTCACGTGATGTATCTTTGTCGGGGATGGAAGACGTTTGCTCATATCCACCTCTTGACGGAGGGGCTCACTCTCCATTTTAAGCTGATGGAGGGTGGCCTTCTCTCCGTCAAGGTCTTCGGGTGCTTTGGGACCCGTGCAAGGTGCTGCGTGGAGAGCTCTTCTGATAGTGAAGACTCCTCCTCGGGCGGGAGTGACGAGGAGGACAGCGACAGCGACGATGAGGGTAGTAGGCGGCAGGATGACGGGTCCGACTAGGTGTTGGGTGCCGCCCCGTGCGGCACCGGCGACCCCATCATCTGTGTCGCCGGCTCCTTGAACTTCTCGGGGTCGTCTCCTTGGGCGGGCGGGCGGGCGGGCGGCAAGGCTGCGGAAGAGGAAGAGGGCGGGCGGCAAGGCCGTCAAGTCAGAGTACGCGGGCACCGACGCCTTCGACCCGTGCTGACGTCCTGCCGCCTCATCTTCGAGCTCTGCTTCCGGCGCCGCCATCACCATACAGCCTTTGGACGGCCACCAAGATGTTCTCTTGGTGTCTTCTGCCACCCGTAGCTCGCCTAGGTGCTCCTTTTGTCCCTTTCGCCTCCTTGACCTGCCCCCTGAGGAGAGGGACAAGAAAGGGATTACGGGCACCTTATCTCTTTTTAGTTTGTAAGCCTTCGGGCCTTTGTTGAATTTAAAACTTGTAATCCCATCATTCATGTTTTTCATTCCCTATGGACTGTACCTAAGTGGAATGTTTTTTTAATGAAAAAGGGATGCTTGCCAGGTCATTTGTTTGCGGGTGGAACCCACAACAAGGAGTAAATCCTTGATATCTTCAAGATAAATATTTCCTTGCCCGGCAACATGCCTTGCCGTCTCCCCACTTCGGTCGACCTTCCTCACGCCTTTGGCGGAGGCAGGGATGAGGCGGGTTCAGGCTCCTTGTTTCATCCTTTCGCTGCCGCGACTACGACCAAACTTGGCCCCAGGAACGAGCCCTAGGGCCTAGAGTTATGGGAGCATGGTAGCTTAGGGGAAAACGAGGTTTCACATACCTCAATCCATAATGGAATGCATGATAAGGGATGAAGAACTTATCTGAAGCTGCAGTCCCTGGCAACCCTGGTTCGCCGTGGGTGAATCTTTGCTCTTGCAGCCCCCGGCAATACTGGCTTGCCGGGGGCTAGATGCTGGTCTGTTCCTCTTTTTTTTCTCCCCAAGTGGTTCGGCACGGATATCTGTGTGTTCTGTGAACCAAAGAAGACAAAAGAAAGACAAAGAGACGCACACTCGACCTCTAAGCTAGGGGTTAGTCGCCGCTAAGCACTATCAACCCTAACCAAGGACGAGACTCGACCTAGCATGCATGCTATAACTTAGGGCGCCAGCGCTTCATTTATTTATGCTCAGGGTCTGCGCCTGGCTTTGTACAGAGGGTTACATGCGTCATCGGCAAGGCTCGTACAAAAGGTGTCTTGCCGGGGGGGCCGGCAAGCCGCGCCTCATGGGTAAAACTTGCGAAGATGCTCAATGTTCCAGGAGTTACTCACAGGAACGGCATCTTCGGTCTCCAGGCGGACTACACCGGGCCTGGTGACTCGTATTACCCGATAAGGGCCTTCCCACTTTGGCGTCAACTTGTTGGAATTCTTGGCTGATTGAACGCGCCGAAGAACAAGGTCGCCTTCCTCAAAGCTTCGGGCATGAACCTTGCGGCTATGGTAGCGGCGCAAGGCTTGCTGGTAGCGCGCTGCTCTCACAACCGCCCGAAGACGATCTTCCTCGAGGAGCGTTGCGTCATCTTGCCGCAATTGCTCTTGCTCAAGCTTGTCATAAGCGAGTACTCGAGGTGACCCGTATATGAGTTCCGTGGGGAGAACTGCTTCTGCCCCGTATACCAGGGCAAAGGGTGTCTGGCCGGTGGCTCGATTTGGTGTCGTTCTTGTTGACCAAAGAACCACCGGCAATTCATCAATCCCGCGCCTTCCACTCTTGTGCAGTCTGTCAAAGGCCTTTGTCCTCAGGCCTCGCAGTACTTCAGCATTTGCCCTCTCAGCTTGACCATTGCTTCGTGGGTGAGCAAAGGAAGCGAAACAGACCTTGTTGCAGAGGTCTTGAATATATTGCATGAAGGTGTGGCTTCTGAACTGCGTGCCGTTGTCGGTGATAACCCTATTGGGTACACCAAAATGGCACACCAGTCCTTTGAAGAACTTGACGGCTGACTATGCTGTGACCTTCCTCACTGCTTCCACTTCTAGCCACATTGTGAACTTGTCGATTGCAACGTACAAGTACTCAAAGCCCCCGACAGCGCGGGGTAAAGGGCCTAGTATGTCGAGCCCCCAGACCGAGAAAGGCCAGGAGAGAGGAATGGTTTAAAGGGCTTGAGCTGGCTGATGAAGCTTCTTTGAATGGAACTGGCACGCTTCACACCTGGTGACTAGTGTCGTCGCATCCTGGAGGGCGGTAGGCCAGAAGAAGCCTTGCCGAAACACTTTGCCGGCAAGGGCCCTTGACCCGATGTGGGATCCACATATGCCTCCATGTATCTCCGCCAACAGCCCCAGTCCTTCCTCTCGAGGGATACACTTCAATTTCACACCGTTAGGCCTCTTTCTATACAGGACGTCATCGACGAACTGGTACATAGTAGAGCGACGGGCTACTTTTTCCGCTTCTTCCTGCTCCTCAGGAAGTTCCCCTGTTTGGAGGAATCGGACGGTATGCTGTGCCCACGCTGGAGCCTGGGGCTCGATAGCGAGGACTAAAGGCATTTCCTCTGCTATCGGAGCGGTTGTCTCCATGGCAAGAGCTTGATGCTCTGTCGGAGCTAGCCGTCCCGTGGCGGGCTCAGTGTCTCCGGCAACATCCTTGTCGGCGGCTTCGGGGAGCTCGGCGGGAAAGTACTTGACGGGCCCTGATTTTCTCCCCTTGTTCTGCTCTGTTGATGGATCAACGGATGGCTGAGTTAGCCGAAGCACAAAGGTACCTGGTTCCACAGGTAGCTTGAGGGCAGCACGTTTTGACAGGTAATCGGCGATATCATTCTCCGCTCGGGGAACGTATTCTGCCTGTATACCGTCAAAACGCTCTTCTAGCTTTCTCACTTCATCGACGTAGGCCTTCATCAACGGGCTCTGGTAATCCTTGTTGACTTGCTTGACGACAAGTTGCGAGTCGCCTCTGACGACGAGTTTCTTGATTACGAGGTCCGCCGCGATCCTAAGACCGGCAAGCAGCCCTTCGTACTCAGCTGTATTGTTTGTTTACACCTCCGTGGGGAAGTGCATCTGGATCACGTACTTGAGGTGCTCTCCGATGGGCGCGACAAGCAGTACGCCAGCCCCGGCGCCCTGTAAGGAGAAAGCTCCATCAAAGTACATGATCCAGTCGCAACTTGCCTCCTTGCCGGGGAGAGCAGTCTCTTGGGTTTCTTCGTCAGGCGTCGCGGTCCATTCTGCAATGAACTCTGCCAGGACTTGGCTTTGAATCGTCGAGGTACTCTCAAACTTGAGGCCAAAGCTGGGCAGTTCCAGTGCCCACTCTACGATCCTTCCCGTTGCATCTGGATTGTGCAATATCCGTTGTAGAGGGAGGCGAGTGACGACAGTGATTTCGTGCGCCTGGAAGTAGTGACGCAGCTTCCTCGAGGCCATAAGAAGGCCGAAGAGCAGTTTCTGCACACCGGAGTACCTCGATCTAGCCCCCTGCAGGAGGGAGCTAACAAAGTAGACCGGGTGCTACATCATTTTCTTCTTCGGCGGCACTTCAATTGGCTGCGTCGTCTCGGCATCGGTGGCATCGGGCTCTGTCGCTGCTATTACCTCATCATCAATTTCTCTCTGCGCCACTAGTGCGACGCTGACCACCTGGTTCGTTGCCGCCAGGTACAGCAGCAACAGTTCCTGTGGCCTAGGCGCAACTAGTATTGGCGTGGAGGAGAGGTACTTCTTCAAATCTTGCAATGCTGCTTCGGCTTCTGGCGTCCACTCCATCGGGCCCGCCTTTTTCAAAATCTTGAAAAAGGGAAGGACACGCTCGGCGGACATGGAAATGAACCTGCTCATGGCGGCAACGCAACCAGCAAGCCGACGCACATCCTTGACTCGCTTGGGCGCCTCAATCTGCTCTATAGCTTTGATCTTGTCTGGATTGGCCTCTATCCCACGCTGTGACACAAAGAACCTGAGAAGCTTGCCAGACGGGACGCCGAAGACGCACTTCTCAGGGTTCAGCTTGAGATTGATCTTGCATAGGTTTGCAAATGTTTCTTGTAAATCTGATATGAGGGTTGCCCTGTTCTTGATTTTGACCACTATATCATCCACATAAGCTTCCATATTTCTGTGGAGCTGGGGTTCAAAACCAATCTGGACCGCCCTTGCAAACGTTGAACCAGCACTCTTCAACCCGAAAGGCATCCGTATAAAGCAATACGTACCACATGGGGTGATGAATGTCGTTTTCTCTTCATCTTCCCTTGTCATGAAGATCTGGTGGTAGCCGGAGTAGGCATCGAGGAATGACAACAGATCACACCCAGCTGTGGAGTCAACAATCTGGTCGATGTGCGACAACGGGAAGGGGTCTTTGGGACAAGCCTTATTAATATATGTGTAATCAATACACAGCCTCCACTTCCCATTTGCCTTGCGCACTACCACCGGATTGGCCAACCACGTTGGATGGAGCACTCCTCTTACCAAACCCGTTGCTTCCAGTTTCCGGATCTCCTCTGTGATGAACTCTTGTCGCTCCAAAGCTTGCTTTCTGACCTTCTGCTTGACGGGCCGCGCATGAGGACAGACAGCAAGGTGGTGCTCAATCACCTCCCTGGGAACACCGGGGATGTCGGATGCTTGCCATGCAAACACATCGACATTCGCCCACAGGAAGGTGACGAGCGCGTCTTCCTATTTTTCGTCAAGGGTGGAGCTTATGGTAAAAGCTCCTCCCGTGCTGTCCTCCTTGACAGAAACCTTCTTGGTTCCCGACGGTGTGGCCCTGGACTTCTTGTTTCTGTCGGCGGAGCTCTCTGGCACGTCCTCGACGGGAGCGCTACACTCCGAAGAGGTGCGCTTGCCGGAGTGGGTGCCTGAGGTCTCACCGGTCTTCTTCTTTTGCCTTCCCGGGGCTCCAGCGGCAGGAGCAAGCGCCTTAGCAATGGCGGTTGCTGCAACTGCTTGTTGGTAGAGTTGGTCAGCGCAAATTAGCGCATCCTTCTTGTCTGATGGGACGGTGATGATCGTCACAGGCCCCGGCATCTTCAAGGTGTTGTAGGCGTAATGTGACGCCGCCATGAACTTGGCCAGCGCTGGGCGGCCAAGGATCCCGTTGTAAGGCAAGGGGATCTTGGCAACGTCGAACACAATCCTTTCTGTCCTGTAGTTCAGATCACTCCCAAAAGTCATGGGCAACGTCACCTTTCCCTTTGGTTGACTTCTTACCAGGTTGACCCCCTGAAACGTGCCTGTCTCTTCGAGGTCTTCATCAGAAATCTGCAATTTCTCGATCATGGCAGGCGAGATTAAGTTCAGACCGGCCCCGCCATCGACTAGCATCTTTGTCACCTTGAGGTTGCGTATTGTTGGTGAAACCAACAATGGCAAGCACCCGACTGCAGTAGTGCGATCAGGGTGATCCTCAGTGTTAAAAATGATAGGTGTGCTGGACCACTTCTGCGGCCTTTGGGCATCAAACGACGGTTCCGCTGTTGTAATCTCACGCGCCCACTGTTTAAGCTGGCGGTGAGAGGTATGCAGCGAGGCGCCGCCATCGACGCACATGGCCTCTGTAGCTTTCTGAAATTCTTGGTCACCAGACTCATCGTCCTCTTCGTGATCATCGTCTTCTGGCTTTTTGTCACGGCCCCGGGCGGGCCTCTCCCGCTGTTTATCTTTGCCGCGACGGCCCGCCTGGCCATCATGCTTCTTGCCGGACCCCTCAGCACCGTCCTGGCCTTTCTCCTTGTCCCGCCTCTCATATTCAGCCCTCTGCTTCTCAGCAAGGAGCTCAACCTGTCGGCAGTTTTGGAGATCATGGACTTTGGTGCGATGGATCTTGCAGTATTGCTTGTCGGAGTTTCCTGGCTTCTCGGCAGCCGCCAAGGCCCGGCAGGCGACACATCCGGCAATTTCCTTGCCGGGGTCATCTGCCTTGGTTTTCTTGGCGGAGCCGGCGTTGTCAGATCCCTCGACAGCAAGCACAGCTTTACCTTTGCGCTTCTTGTTGCGGCGCCGGCCTTTCTTCGCCGGGGCGGCAGTATCCTCATCTGAGGAATCGGTTTCCACGCCGGCATCTTTGCCGGGGTACTTCCTTCCCTCTTCAGCTCGGGCACATCTGTCAGCAAGAACATAGAGTTCTGCCACATCTTTCACCTTGTTCATTGCCAGTTCTTCGCGCATCTTGCGGTTACGCACGTTCTGATGGAATGCGTTGATGATGGCGGCAGGGTGAACATCAGGGATATTGTACTGTACCCGGCTGAACCTCTGTATATACTTGCGCAGACTCTCGCCTCCCTTCTGGGGAATGACATGCAGGTCGCTTGCTTGGCCATGGGCTTGGTGACCTCCAGTAAAGGCGCCCACAAACTCATGGCACAAATCCGACCAGGAGGAAATAGATTCTACCGGCAAGTGCATCAACCACGACATGGCGTTGGGTTTAAGAGCCAACGGAAAGTAATTCGCAAGCACCTTATCGTCGCGGGCTCCGGCGGCTTGCATCGTGATGGTGTAGATGCTGAGGAACTCAGACGGGTGAGTCTTGCCGTTGTACTTTTCGCCAACGTCGGGTTTCAAGGTGCGGTGAGTGGGCCACTGGAACTGCCGCAGCTCACGGGTAAAAGCCGGATAGCCTAACTCGTAAGGTAGGCCTCCAGGGCTCTCCGGGGCCGGGTGGTTCATAGCAGGCCCTGCTCGCCTGTCTGACTGGTGGCGCGCTCCGCGCCGGCGCTCGATAGTGGTTCGAGCATCTTCATGGGCTCGTTCTTGAAGAACTTGGCGCTGGTCATAGTGGGTCCGCGGGTCAGACGATGCTATGGAGATGTCGTCGCCCACGATGTCGCGACGAGCCGGCGTCCGCAGTACCAGATGGGGAAGAGGTGAATGCACCATGGTCGCGGCGCCGCCGGCTTTTCCGCCACTGGTCCGCGGGACTCCATCGGAGCGTCGACCCGGGGGCCCCACCGGACTTGGTTCGTCTTTGTTGGCCACCGCAACAAGGCTTCGGATAGTGGCTCTCCATTCGTCGAGTTTCCCCGTAGTGGGAGGAAAGTCGAGGAGCAACTGCGCGCGTGCCAGGGCCTCTACTGGCGTCGGTGGCGGCGAAACCTGCACGGATCGCGACGCGCTTTGACTTTTGAGCATGTCAGAAGGAGCTCTATCACGACCCCGCGGTCGCATGCCGTTTTCACCAGCGCCTCAGCGAGTGGGCAGGTCTTCTACGGCCCGGGAGTGGCGCTCGGGGCTCTTCCCGCGGCGACGCCCGGGATCTTCGGCGTCATTACGCCGTTCGTCGCGCACTGCCTGGGAGGAGCGCGCTATTGGCGCAGGCGTGGGAGTCTTGGAGGCCCTTGCGTCGCCTTCGGGCGGGGCGGCGTTGACCCTGGAAGGCCCCACTCCAAATGCGAAGGGCTTGGCTCCGCCTTTGGATTTGGCGACGTGTGGCCCGTTACCAGGCGCACAAACATCGCCCCCTCCCAAACTCCGACTGCTGGGATGGTGTTGGTGTTCGCGAGCAGCGCTCCTTTCTGCGACCGGTCCGCTACTCGCCCGCGTCGGGACAGGTTGTCCGGCTTCCGACTGGCCAACTGCCACCGTCGTCTTCTTCTTGGGCGACATGATGATGAAGAAGCGCCAAACTAACTGCTAAAGCCGATTCTCACAACTGCGCCCCCTACCTGGCGTGCCAGAGAGGTCGGTGGGAACGACACCTATGGGATCACAAGAATCCCTACCGTGGTTGGCGGGGGGCGGGGTCGTGAGAAGAGCGGATCAAGCAGATAGCACACGGTTCGTTTATCCAGGTTCGGGCCGCGAGGATGCATAAAACCCTACTCCTGCTTTGGTGGATTGTATAGCTGTGTTCTTGAGCTAGCTATGGGGCGTGAGGATCCCTCCTCTGGTCGAATCCCTCCTCTGGTCGCCTCGGGCCTCCTTTTATAGAAAAAGGGGTTGCCACAGTGGCACACAGGAGGTGGAAAGGGTACAGTGATGTGAGGTTATCACTCGCATTACATGACAAGGCGCATTTAATGCGTCTTGCTTAGGTGTCCTTGGTTTATCGGGGAAGGGGGAGAAACCTGTCTCGTCCGTCGCCGCTCCTTCTTGTGTCGACACGCGCCCTGGCCAGCGACGCCTGTGATGCCATGTAGGTAGGCAGGCAGCTGAGGTGGCGCAGTGGTGGGTCTTCACGAAGATCTGCATGCCGCCACGCAGGTGCCTGCCCAGCTGGTTGGGTCGGCAGCTGCATGTGAACGGCGGTGGAGGTTTAGTCGGCGTGGGCCTGATGGTGGTCCTGTGGATGTCCTCGGCAAGGGCCTTGCCGGGGCCCCGGCAAGGGTCTTGCCGAGGCGCCTGCTATCATCCCCGGCAAGGCGCTTGCCGGGGGCCTTGTGGTCTTCCTCGGCTGGGATCCCGCCAAGGGTTGTCGTATCCTTAGTGCGTATCTGATCTTGGATGTCTTCACAAAGATCTACATGCCGCCACGGGGATGTCTCCCGAATCCTTGCCCTTTGGGGGCAATGGACTCAAGGGTGGTTTGCTCCGTAGGCGCGGGACGAGTCGCTGCGGCAAGGGTCTTGCCGGGGCTGCTAGAACTGTCTCCCGGCAAGGATCTTGCCGGGGGAGTCCGCTTCGTCCCCTTTGCTCTTCGTGGTCTTGGCCTTGGCGTTGTTCTAGTTCTCTTGAGCTTCGGTCTTACCCTGGCTCACCTCCCTTTCCTTGCTTGGTGTGGTGGTGCCCGTGGCTCAGACTGCCCGTGCATAGTTATAGGGGTACAAAAAGTGTACCCCTCTTTTTGTACACCGACACCGTGGAACCCCAAGAAAGTAAAAGATCAAGATGGAAATGACGTGTTGGATCTTCCGTGCCATATCCACACCAAAAAAGATGAAGAAGGTAATTTCATTTACCCGAAGCACACCACTCGGTAGTGTCGGCTCCTAATCCAGCAGTTCTGAGAGAAAGAGCCCAAGGAGAAGGAAGCAGACAAGGCTGAGGATGAGGGAGAGGATGATCATGGTTATCCCCACGTGAATTCCACTCTGATGATTTTTGCTGACATTGAGAGCAAAAGTCGATTGAAAGTCATCAACAGGGAAGTGAACATGGTCGCTCCGGTGACACCCAGTTACTTGAAGTGGTCACAGACTGCCATTACATTCGACCAGTCTGACCATCCAGTGCACATCGCCACCCCTGGGAGGCAAGCACTAGTGGTCGACCCGGTGGTCGAAGGCACTTGACTGACAAAGGTCCTGATGGACGGTGGCAGTGGCCTGAACATACTGTATGCAGAGACGTTGAAGGGAATGGGCATTCCGATGTCCAGACTCAGTGAAAGCCATATGAGTTTCCATGGGGTCATTCCAGGCAAGAAGGCTGCATCCCTTAGTCAGATTGCGCTCGATGTGGTTTTCGGTGATTCCAAAAATTACCGCAAAGAAAAGTTGACATTTGAAGTTGTGGATTTCCAGAGTGCTTATCATGCAATTCTGGGCAGGCCAGCTTATGCACGATTTATGGCTCGACCATGTTACGTATACCTCAAACTGAAGATGCCTGGTCCCAGAGGAGTGATCACTATCTCTGGTAATCGGAAGAAGGCAGAAGAGTGATTCCAGAAGGGCTCAAAGATCGCTGATGCCCAGATGGCCGTGGTAGAATTGCAAGAATACCAGAAAAATGCAGATCCGAGTGACTTGTTGCGAGCCAAGAAGCCAGCCACAGATTCAGCATTCCAGTCGTCTAGTGAAACGAAGTTGATTCACATTCACCTGACAGATCCCAATGCTGCTCTGACTCACATTTCAACCTCACTCGACTCCAAATAGGAAGAAGCGCTCATCCAGTTCCTCTGTGAGAACTGGGACATCTTTGCATGGAAGCCTTCTGACATGCCGGGTGTTCCCAGGGGACTGGCTGAGCATCGTTTGCGAGTCGACCCGAAGGTGAAACCAGTCAAAGAGCATCTTCAACGGTCCGCCATCCAGAAAAGAAAGGCAATCGGTGAAGAGGTGGCTCGGCTTTTGGCAGCTGAGTTTATCCGAGAGATTTACCACTCCGAGTGGTTAGCCAATTTTGTCATGGTCCCAAAGAAAGACAACTCACTTCGCATGTGCATTGATTTCAAGCATATCAATCGGGCCTGCCCGAAAGATCACTTTCCTCTCCCTCGCATCGATCAGATAGTCGACTTGACTGCAGGATGCGAGCGTTTGTCCTTTTTGGACGCCTACTACGGGTACCACCAGATCCGTCTGTATGGACCCGATGAGATAAAGATAGCTTTTATCACTCCGTTTGGGTGCTTCTATTATGTCACAATGCCATTCGGTTTGAAGAATGCCGGAGCCACATTCATGCGGATGATTCAGAAGTGCCTGCTCACTCAAATCAGTCGGAATGTGGAAGCATACATGGATGACATTGTGGTCAAGTCACGTAAAGGTTCCGACCTACTGACTGACCTTGCTGAAACTTTCGCCAACCTCAGAAGGTATGATATCAAGCTCAATCCATCAAAGTGCATGTTTGGAGTTCCATGCGGAAAGTTACTCGGTTTCCTCGTTTCTGAACGAGGAATCGATGCTAACCCAGAGAAAGTAGGCGCTATACTCCGAATGAAATGCCCTGTGCATGTGAATGATGTCCAGAAGCTTACTGGTTGCTTGGCCGCCCTAAGTCGATTCATTTCTCGCCTCGGTGAAAAGGCGCTACCTCTTTACCGATTGATGAAGAAATCAGATAAGTTCGAGTGGACCCCAGAAGCTGATGCAGCGTTTGCAGAGCTAAAAGCCCTTCTTTCCACCCAGCCGGTGCTTGCTGCTCCAATCAGCAAAGAGCCTCTACTACTTTATATAGCAGCCACTGGACAAGTCATCAGTACAGTACTTACGGTCGAGCGGGAAGAAGAAGGAAAAGCTTATAAAGTTCAACGCCCAGTTTATTATATTTCTGAAGTCCTGACTCCATCAAAGCAGAGATATCCTCATTATCAGAAACTTTTCTACGGGATTTACATGACCACGAAGAAAGTTGCACACTATTTCTCGGATCACTCTGTTACAGTCGTCAGCGATGCTCCATTGTCAGAGATTCTGCACAACAGAGATGCAACTGGTCGAGTGGCAAAATGGGCGATTGAACTCCTTCCCTTGGATATCAAGTTTGAGGCAAAGAAAGCTATCAAGTCCCAAGCAATAGCAGATTTTCTCTCCGAGTGGATCAAACAGCAACTGCCGACTCAAGTTCATTCTGAGCACTGGACCATGTTCTTTGATGGATCTAAAATGTTGAATGGTTCTGGTGCTGGGGTAGTTCTGGTATCCCCCCGAGGAGATAGGCTCAGATATGTCCTCCAGATTCACTTTGATTCCTCCAACAATGAAGCAGAATATGAAGCACTCCTGTACGGGTTGCGCATGGCCATCTCACTCGGCGTCCGTCGCCTCATGGTCTATGGCGACTCAGATTTGGTAGTTAATCAAGTGATGAAGGAGTGGGACGTCAGAAGCCCAGCCATGACTGGTTACTGCAACGCGGTGAGAAAGCTTGAGAAGAAGTTTGAGGGGTTAGAACTCCACCACATACCCCGACTAAAAAATCAAGCAGTCGATGACTTGGCAAAAATAGGTTCCAAGAGAGAAGCCATTCCCAGCAATGTGTTTTTGGAGCATATTCACTCGCCGACAGTTCAGGAAGATCCTTTTACTGAAGAGCCCCCGCAACCTAAGAGTGCCACAGATCCGACTGAAGTCGAGGTCCCAGCCGTGGTCGACCTGATCATGGAGGTTCTGGCCATTACTCCTGACTGGACGGTGCCCTACATTTCGTACATCGTCAGGAAAGAACTCCCAGAGGATGAAGAAGAGGCTCGACAGATCGTCCGTCGATCCAAGGCCTTTACTGTGATAAGAGGACAACTGATCAGAGAAAGCATGACTGGAGTTGGTCAGAAATGCATAACACCAGAAGAAGGTCGAATGATCCTCAATGACATCCACTCGGGGACCTATGGTCATCATGCGTCCTCTCGGGACATCGTGGCTAAAGCATACCGAGCTGGATTCTATTGGCCACGAGCAAATGAAATGGCGAAAGATATAGTCGACAAATGTGAAGGCTGCCAGTTTTACTCTGAAATGTCTCACAAGCCAACGTCAGCCCTGAAGACCATCCCCCTCATCTGGCCCTTTGCTATTTGGGGACTGGATATGGTTGGACCGCCGAGAACTGGCAGGAGCGGCTTCACTCATGTGCTCATTGCAGTCGATAAGTTTACCAAATGGATCGAAGCTAAACCTATCAAGAACCTTGATGCTAGCACCGCTGTCAGTTTTATCAGAGAATTGACATTCAGATATGGAGTCCCACATAGCATCATCACAGACAACGGGTCGAACTTCGATTCCAATGAGTTCAGAGCTTTCTGCGCCTCTCAGGGCACTCGAGTTGACTATGCTTCAATCGCTCACCCGCAGTCGAACGGACAAGCAGAAAGAGCCAATGGCCTAATTCTCAAAGGACTGAAACCCCGACTGATGCGTGATCTCAAACATGCAGCAAGCACTTGGGTTGATGAACTTCCGTCAGTTCTGTGGGGTTTAAGGACAACTCCTAATCGGTCGACCGAACAAACTCCTTTCTTCTTAGTCTATGGAGCCGAAGCTATTCTACCAAGTGACCTGCTCCACAACGCACCCCGAGTCAAGCTCTTCTCCGAAGAGGAAGCAGAGCAGGCCCGGCAAGATTCAGTCGATCTCTTAGAGGAGGAAAGAGAGATGGCCTTGATCCGGTCGACCATTTATCAGCAAGACTTGCGTCGATTCCACGCCAGAAATGTGAGGGGTCGAGCCTTTCAAGAAGGAGACCTGGTTCTTTGAGTGGATCAACAGAAACCACACAAGCTTGCCCCGACTTGGGAGGGCCCCTTCATCATCACCAAAGTTCTCCACAACGGAGCATACCATCTTTACAATATTGAGCATCAGAAAGACGAGCCACGGGCTTGGAACGCGGAGCTGCTCCGCCCCTTTTATACTTAAGAACTCGTTTGAATAAAATGTAATAAGGAACTCCTTTGTAATTTGTTTATCAAAGACAAGACCTTACGGTCCTGTCATTCGATTGTTGTGTTCTTATTTACTTCTGAAATCCCCCAGTGGGTGGGCTTAGTCGCGAATCTGTTTCGCCTAAGTTCGAAAGAAAATCCTACTGAGTGGAGAGCAATCCTCCCACTCGGGGGCTTAGCTGCAGTCCAGTACTCTCCTAAGTCCTCCCACTAGGAGGCTTAGCTGCAGTCTAGTACTCGCCTAAGTTCGAAAGAAAATCCTACCGAGTGGAGAGCAATCCTCCCACTCGGGGCCCTAGCTGCAGTCCAGTACTCGCCTAAGTCCTCCCACTAGGAGGCTTAGCTGCAGTCCAGTACTCGCCTAAGTTTGAAAAAATCCTACCGAGTGGAGAGCAATCCTCCCACTCGAGGGCTTAGCTGCAGTCCAGTACTCGCCTAAGTTCTCCCACTAGGAGGCTTAGCTGCAGTCCAGTACTCGCCTAAGTTCGAAAGAAAATCCTACCGAGTGGAGAGCAATCCTCCCACTCGGGGGCTTAGTTGCAGTCCAGTACTCGCCTAAGTCCTCCCACTAGGAGGCTTAGCTGCAGTCCAGTACTCGCCTAAGTTCTCTCACTAGGAGGCTTAGCTGCAGTCCAGTACCCGCCTAAGTTTGAAAAAATCCTACCGAGTGGAGAGCAATCCTCCCACTCGGGGGCTTAGCTGCAGTCCAGTACTCGCCTAAGTTCTCTCACTAGGAGACTTAGCTGCAGTCCAGTACTCGCCTAAGTTTGAAAAAATCCTACCGAGTGGAGAGCAATCCTCCCACTCGAGGGCTTAGCTACAGTCCAGTACTCGCCTAAGTTCTCTCACTAAGAGACTTAGCTGCAGTCCAGTACTCACCTAAGTTTGAAAAAATCTACCAAGTGGAGAGCAATCCTCCCACTCGGGGGCTTAGCTGCAGTCCAGTACTTGCCTAAGTTCTCTCACTAGGAGACTTAGCTGCAGTCCAGAACTCGCCCAAGTTTGAAAAAATCCTACCAAGTGGAGAGCAATCCTCCCACTCGGGGGCTTAGCTGCAGTCCAGTACTCGCCTAAGTTCTCTCACTAGGAGACTTAGCTGCAGTCCAGTACTCGCCTAAGTTTGAAAAAGCCCTACCAAGTGGAGAGCAATCCTCCCACTCGGGGGCTTAGCTGCAGTCCAGTACTCGCCTAAGTTCTCTCACTAGGAGACTTAGCTGCAGTCCAGTACTCGCCTAAGTTTGAAAAAATCTTACCGAGTAGAGGGCAGTCCTCCCACTCGGGGGTCTTAGCTGCAGTCCAGTACTCGCCTAAGTCCGAAACATACCACGACGAGGTGCAGGTTGACTGCAACCTTCTCCTTAGGAGCTACAGCACAAGTACAACGTACGCTCCATCCCTATCCGCAAGGGCGACGAGGTGCAGGTCGACTGCAACCTTCTCCTTCGGAGCTACGGCACAAGTACAACGTATGCTCCACCCCTATCTGCAAGGACGACGAGGTGCAGGTCGACTGCAACCTTCTCCTTCGGAACTACGGCACAAGTACAACGTACGCTCCATCCCTATCCGCAAGGACGATGAGGTGCAGGTCGACTGCCTTCTCCTTCGGAGCTATGGCACAAGTACAACATCCGCTCCATCCCTATCCGCAAGGACGATGAAGCGTTCCGAGCAGTGAGCAAAGTCCATTCGAAGGCGAACACAAGCACATTCGTAGATAAACCAAATTCAGATAAATCCTAAAAGTTCCAAATAGAAAATCAAAAGTACTCGGGCACCAAGCCCAAAGGAGTTCAACGGTTACAGCAATCACTTGACATTCCGAGGCAAATTTAAAGCAGATTCAAGTTTCATAAGTTTGTTCACTCGGCCGGAGGAGGGCTGGCAGGCTCCACGAATGAGTCCAGATCGATCCCATCAGCGATCCGAGTGGCGGCAGCAATGAAAGTCTCCATGAAGGACTGGAAGACATGCTTTTTGGTGTTAGCGACTTTGATCGCAGCCAGCTTGTCTTCACGAGCCTCCTTGCAATGGACTCGCACCAAGGACAACGCCACGTTAGCACCACACCGGGCGGAGGATTTCTTCCATTCTTGCACTCGGTCGGGGATCTCGTTCAGTCGAGTCATCAGAGATTCCAGGTCATTTTGGAGCGTCGCCCTCGGCCAAAGCGATGAGTCGATTCGGGAGACTACCTCCTTCAGGCGCACGAGGTAGCTTGTGGCGCTGGCGATACGGGACTCCAGTCGGAGCACGTTCATTGCAGTTTCGTCGCAGACTGGAGACGCGATAGGGTCCAGACCCATCTTGACCCTTCCAGTTTCCTCGTCAAAGTCTTGGCAGAATTCTGCAGACAAAAATTAGTGAATCGATCGAGCATGATCCGATCGCAAGCATCAACACAGTCGGTTTAGAAGAAATACCTTCCAGCGTGAGATAGAGCTTCTTGGCAAGAGTCCTCAGATAAGCTTTCGTGTCAGTCCGCTTGCGGATCGCAGACTCCAACTTTTCATTCAAGACGACCTTGTCCTTCTTCAGACTGGTCACTTCGCGGTTAGCTTCATTAAGACAAGATTTCAGTTTGTTCACCTCCCCCTCCAGCGTTTCGATTGAAGCAAGCTTCTGGTTTGCAAGAGCAGTTTTATCTTGGTCTGCTTTTTGCGCGGCGGCGAGGTCCGAGTCCTTCTTCTCCAGAGCCAACTTCATTTTCTCTGCAAAAGAAACAATCGAATCAAAGAACAGATCAAAGAAATATATTGAAAGTCAGTCGACAGTCAGTTACCTTCCATACCAGTGGCTTTGCCTTGAGCTTTCTTCAGATTCTGCTGGGCCAATTCCAAGTCGAGGTTGAGTTGCCTCTGCTTCTCCTCAAGTTCAGCAAACTTAGAAATAAGAGTAAAAGACTTCTGCAGAAGGCAAAAGATGGATCAGTCGATAAGATCAAAGGTTGTTTACTTCCGAGTGAATAAAACCTAAAGAAGTTCGCTTAGACCCCAGCCGACTGCACACAGTCGACTGCGGTCTGAGGGGCTACACCCAGCGGGTGCACTTGGCGTGCCCCCGCTGACTAAGACTCAACTCGTCCGGTCTGCCCAGACCAAGTCAAAAAAAAAGATGTTCAGACCACAGCCGACTGCCAGCAGTCGACTGCGGTCTCGGGGACTACACCCAGTGGGTGCACTTGGCGTGCCCCCACCAGTTCGGATCCTACTCGACCGGTCCGCCTGAGTCGAGCGTAAGGAGTGAAAAAGAAAGGAAAGTAGAACTCAGACCCCAGTCGACTGTCAGTAGTCGACCGCGGTCTCGGGGACTACACCCAGTGGGTGCACTTAGCGTGCCCCCACCGGCTCAGATGCCACTCGCCCAGACCGAGTGGAAGAGCGAAACTACCAAAATCAACAAAACACCCACTGGGTGCTCTAATTCGACGCAAACAACAGGAGATTGTGTGGAAGAAGATTTTTGGAGTAACATTTCCTCATAGAGCAAAAACAGTCAGAAAGTCTACTCACCTGGACATTGGCCCGAAGAGCAGCACTGGCGTCGTAGGCAGCCTGGCTGTTTTCATGCACCGTCTTCACCCGCTCCATCATCATGTCAGCCTGTCGGATGGCTTCCGCAGCCGCTTCCAACTGGTTGTCCGGGACGGGATAGCTGGTGAAAAAGTGAGCAGACGACCCAGGTGTGGTGGCTTGGAGCTCCGTGGCGTGGAGTTGGATGACTGAAGGAATCACAGGCACAGTCGGCGGTGTGGAGTGCTCACTCGACAAGGGTGCAGCGAAGGTCACAGAGGCCCTGCCCGCGTCTTTAGGCTGACGGACGGGAGGTGTGTAGTTAGTTCTTGCCGAGACATCCTACCAGCTGCTACCTTCTTGCTCTTCCTGGGCTTAAGAGCCACATCTTCATCGTCATCTGGAAGATCGATGACGTTGGGTGGAGCTGCAAGGCAGATCATTCGACCCCAAGTGAACCACTAGAATGCAATCGACCAAAGAATCAAGAACAAAATCGCAAGAGTTTATACCTGGGTTGGAGGTTACCGCATCTTCCATCTCCTCGTCCCGGTACTGGAGAGAAGAGGTTCCTGACCTAGCAGCACTGCAAAAGACCCGCATTCAATCGGTTACGTCCGGTTAATCGAGTCGACGAAAAGGACAAGTCAGATGATTACCCGGAGATAGTAGGGACAGTCACTTTGATCCTGGGCAAAGCTTTTGGCAGTTTGGAGGAGGTGGCTTTCGGTGCTTTCGGCACTGGAGGCGGCACAACTTTGGACTGCTTTGGAGCCTTCTCAGTTGGCGTTGGGGAAGACGTCCTGGGACGCTTCGAAGACTGTCCAACCGGCGCGGCCACCAAGTCTGGAGCACTCGCCGGGTCGTGAGCGTGCTTGGATCTCCTCTCCCTGCGAGGAGGCGAGTCGACTTCTTCATCATCAGTCGATTCGTCGCTCTCCTCGTCCTCCTCGGCATCCGAGTGCCCCTCGCCGCTCTCGCCCCCGCTCGCTTATTCCTCGACGTCTTGTTCCTGCACTTCGTTGGGCATTGAGTACATGTCGATGAGGGACTAAAAGGACAACGATCAAAGGAAATTCAGTCGACCATAAACAAGATGTCACACGGTGAATCAGAAAGATACTTGATAAAATAGAATTATACCTGCTCCGGCTGGTGCGAGTTGTCGAATGGAATCACCCTCCTAGACCCCCGAGGGTTGTCTTTGTTGCTGGTGATCCCCATCAACCACTTCTCCAAGGTATCCTTGCTGACATCCTCCGGGTGGATCTGAGTGGAATCCTCGAGCCCAGAGTACATCCACATCGGATGATCATGCGCCTGAAGCGGTTCGATGCATCGATCGAGAAAGACCTCCAGCAGGTCCATTCCGGTCACCCCGTCACGGACGAGTTGGACGACCTGCTCGACCAGCACCTTGACCTGCGCCGGATCGCCTTCTTCGCGTGCTCCAGCGCCACGGTCTTCTCTTTCCCCATGGCGACAGGTTGAGCTCGAGCGAGAGTCCGGCGACGAGGGCAGAAGCGAGCGTGGTGGAGAGATTGGGAGAAGAAGAAGAGAGAATGGGAGCGCACGGAGCAGAGGCCTGGTCCGGGGCCTTTTATGAGGTCGTCCACCGAGTGACTGACTGGTGGACCCAGACAATCTAAACAAATCCTGCAACAGTCGCGCGCGCAGTATGTGGCGAAAAAGGTGGCGCGGGGATCGAGGAGACTTGCCTAATCCATCCCGACAACCTCGGTTCCGTCCGTCTGGCGCACTTCCCAAAATTCGAATCCCGCGAGATCCGCGGAGAGCAGAGCAACCTGTCAGACTGAAGACAAACATCCTCTACATCATCATTCGGAATTCTACCGTGAAAATTCACTCGACAAAAACCAAGAATGGACCAAGGCGACTGAGAAAGGAGTCGACATCGTCACCTCAACTCATTATTCCAGAACAAGATATACTCATAGCACAAAGAATGGGTCAGAAGTGTTCACAACTCATTCCTCACTCAAACCCTGATCCATTCGGGGGCTAATGATGAAGCTATGTACTTAGGGTAGGGTCATGGATCTGTCAAACATACCCTCCCCAAGGACATCTCTACAAAGAATCAGAAGCAGTCGAAGAGAAACCATCATCCACTCGACCATGAAGATGTGCTCACTCGACCACCTTGAAGACACTCGACCACCAGAAGATGAGAAACTCTCCACTCTGCAACGGTCAGGACTTAAACCTAGCTTTATGGGCATTTACAACACTTCACTGCAAACATTACCAGTAACGTTCCTCCTTTATGAGCATTGAACCTTGTGTAATGGAGGGGAGCTGGGGTCCTGGCGTACTCTATATAAGCGACCCCCCTCCTCCGGGACAAGGGTTCGCACTTTCTGTAATTCACACACATATATCCAGTCAACCGCCTCCGGGCTCCAAGACGTAGGGCTGTTACTTCCTCCGAGAAGGGCCTGAACTCGTAAAACTCGTGTGTACAACTCCTCCATAGCTAGGATCTTGCCTCTACATTCCTACCCCCCTATTCTACTGTCAGTCTTAGAACCACGACACCCACTTCCCAACATCAACGAGCTGTTTGAATAACTCAAAGGTGCTCAAGTATTCTCCAAGCTTGATCTCCGTATGGGCTATCATCAGATCCGCATTCGTGAAGAAGATATCCCTAAGACAACATTCAGAACAAGCTATGGTTCATATGAATACACTGTCTTGTCTTTCGGCCTTGTCAACGCTCCTCCAACATTCTCTCGCATGATGAACTTCATCTTCAACGCCTACACAAATGACTTCGTCTTGGTCTATCTCGATGACATTTTGGTCTTTTCCAAGAACAAGGAGGATCATGCCAAGCACTTGAGATTGGTGCTGGATAAACTCAGAGAACATCAATTCTATGTGAAGTTTTCAAAATGCGAGTTTTGGCTCGATGAGGTTCTCTACCTTGGGCATATCATCTCTTCCAAGGGCATAGCTGTTAATCCTGAGAAGGTGTCTGCAATTGTGAATTGGGAACCACCTCAGAACGTGAAGCAACTCCGCAACTTCCTTGGGCTCGCAAGCTATTGTCGAAGGTTCATTGAGAACTTCTCTAAGATCGCGAAGCCTCTTTCCAACCTTCTCCAGAAGCATGTGAAGTACGTTTGGTCGCCTGAATGTGACATCGCTTTCAACACCCTGAAAGAGAAGTTAGTCACTGATCCAGTTCTGACTCCTCCTGATGAATCCAAACCGTTCGAGGTCTTCTGTGATGCTTCCCTTCAAGGTCTGGGTGCAGTGTTGATGCAAGAGAAGAAAGTTGTGTCCTATACCTCTCGCCAGTTGAAGCCCAACGAAAAGAACTACCCCACTCATGACCTCGAGTTGGCGGCAGTCGTCCATGCTCTTTTAACTTGGAGACATCTTATTGGGAAGAAAAGTGGACATCTTCACTGATCATAAAAGTATCAAGTACATCTTCACTCAGCCAAACCTCAACCTCAGGCAGACTCGTTGGGTCGAAATGATTCAAGAGTATAATCCGAGTATCGAATATACTCCAGGCAAGGCCAATGTAATTGATGACGCATTGAGCAGGAAGGCTTACTGCAATAGTTTGATTATCAATCCTTACCAACCAGAGCTTTGTGAAGCTTTCCGCAAACTCAATCTCCAAGTTGTTCCTCAAGGATTCCTTGCCAACCTCCAAGTCTCTCCTACTCTGGAAGATCAGATTCGTGAGGCTCAACTTCTTGATGCCATGGTGAAGAAGGTGAAGATTGGGATTGCCAAGAGTCAACCCAAGTACAAGCGTTATCGCCTTGATGACAAGGATACTCTATTCTTCGAGGATCGCATTGTTGCGCCTAAAGGTGACCTTTGTAAATTCATTATGAACGAGGCTCACAATTCACTCCTCTCTATCCACCCTGGAAGTACAAAGATGTACCAGGACCTCAAGCAGTCGTATTGGTGGACTCGAATGAAGCGCGAGATTGCTCAGTTCGTGAATGAATGTGATGTCTGTAGAAGAGTGAAAGCAGAACACCAACGACCAGCTAGTCTCCTCCAACCACTTGCCATTCCAGAATGGAAGTTTGACCATATTGAGATGGACTTCGTGACTGGATTTCCAAAGTCCAAGCGTGGCAATGATGCTATCTTTGTTGTCATCGACAAACTCACTAAAGTGGCTCATTTTCTTCCTATCAAAGAATCTATCACAGCAGCTCAGTTGGCAGAGCTATATACCTCCAGGATTGTCTCGCTGCATGGCATTCCGTAGTTGATTTCTTCAGATCGTGGCAGCATCTTCACATCTAAGTTCTGGGATTCCTTTCAGAAGGCCATGGGCACCAACATTCGCTTCAGCACAGCTTTTCATCCACAAACTAGTGGCCAAGTCGAGCAGGTAAATCAGATTCTTGAAGATATGCCCAGGGCTTGTGTCATCTCTTTCGATATGAAGTGGGAAGATTGTCTTCCATATGCCAAGTTCTCCTACAACAACAGCTTCCAAGAGAGTTCGGGCAAGACCCCATTCGAAATTCTCTATGGCAGGAAGTGTCATACTCCTCTTAACTGGTCAGAGACTGGTGAACGTCAACTTCTTGGCAATGACTTGATCACAGAGGCTGAAGAAATGTGCAAAGTCATTCGTGAAAATCTCACAGCCGCGCAATCGCGCCAGAAGAGTTACTATGATAGCAAGCATCATGACTTGGCTTTCGAGATCGGAGACCATGTCTACCTACGTGTCTCTCCAATGAAAGGTACTCGTCGCTTCGGTATCAAAGGGAAGCTTGCCCCTAGATACGTGGGTCCTTTCAAGATCATCAGCAAAAGAGGCGATCTCGCCTATCAACTTGAGCTTCCATCCAACTTTGCAAACGTGCACGACGTGTTTCACGTGTCTCAACTCCGCAAGTGTTTCAAGACTCCTGACCGCACCGTCAACTTCGAAGACATTGATCTCCAAGAAGACCTGTCTTATCATGAGCACCCAGTTGATATTCTTGAAGAAACTGAGCGCAAGACTCGCAACAAGTCTATCAAATTTGTGAAAGTCAAGTGGTCACATCATTCCGACCGTGAAGCCACCTGGGAACGCGAGGACCACCTCCGTTCTAAGTACCCGGAGTTTTCCAGTCCTAGATCTCAGGACGAGATCCTTTCGTAGTGGTGGAGCGTTGTAACACCCCGTATGTAATTTGCCATAATTGTATTCCAACTCTTGCCATTTCCGGCACTAAGTTATGATATTTCCTCATTGTCGGGTTTTTGTCTTCGGGTTATTTTGTCTTTGTCATGCATCTCATATCATGTCATCAAGTGCATTGCATTTGCATACGTGTTCGTCTCATGCATCCGAGCATTTTCCCCGTTGTCTGTTTTGCATTCCGGCGCTCCTATGTCCTCCGGTGTCCCTTTCTACCTCTTTTCGTGTGCGGGTATTAAACGTTTTCGGATTGGACCGAGACTTTCCATGCGGCCTTGGTTTACTACCGGTAGACCGCCTGTCAAGTTTCGTGCCATTTGGACTTCGTTTGATACTGCAACGGTTAACCGAGGGACCGAAAAGGCCTCGTGTGTGTTGCAGCCCAACACCCCTCCAAAGTGGCCCAAAACCCACCTAAACCCCTTCCATCACCTAGGCTGTTCGATCACGATCGTGTGGCCGCAAACCATGCTAAATTTGGAGCCTCCTAGCTCCCTCTACCTATATAAAGGCATCCCCTCCTAAAAATCACGGGAAAAACCCTAGCAAAACTACCCCCGTTGCCGCCGGACATGTCCGCCACCCGCCGGACGATTCGCGCCACCGCCCCGAGCCAATAGAAATGCGCCACGTGGCCCCTGCGCCGCCTCCCACCGCTCCGGCCCGGAGAGCCCGCGCGGGGCCCTCCCGGCCCGAAGCCACGCCGCCCGCGCCTGGGAGCCGAGCCGCCCAGCTCCTCCAACTCCGGCGCCGAACCCCGCCGCCGCACCCGCCAGGCACCGCCGCCCGCCTCTTTCGCCGCCTCGCCGCCACATCGCCGGTGGCCGCTGCCACCTCGCCGGCGCCGCACCGCCCGGCGACTTCCGCCGCCCTTTGCCGCCCCGAGCCGGCGCCGCTCCGCTCCATCCTCTCCTCGGCAAGTCCCCGGTGCTACTCCGGCGACCCCACGCAGGAACTCCGTCGACCTCAAACTCCGGCCGGCCATACTCGGGCTCCGCGCCACTACAGTGTCGATCCGGATCTGGATCTGACCAAACGGTTGACCTAATTTTGCCCTAACCCTAACATTTTTTTTGCATATTTCATCGCGTCATATCTCATCAACCGTGGCTCCGATTCGTGTGTGTAGCATATCGAAATGTTCGTCTCAACGAGTACTTCATTTCATCTCACTGCATCAAGTTCATTTGAGCTCATCTTGATGTCCTAAATGCTGTTGGAAGAGTGCTAGTTTCTGTTAGTTTCAGATTATTATCAGCAAATGCACTTTTGTCATTTTTGCCATGATTAATGTGTGCCTCCTATGGATTTCAGCTCTACATGTGATTTGAAGTATGCCATGCCATCTTACAGGGGTGTATGCCATGTATTTTTTTGATCTCTGTGGTGACTAGCACAAGCATGCAAAGTAGCTTACTTAATGTTGCTGATTTCAGGGACTTGGAAATATTCTAAGTCTCTGCCCTGTCAATATTTTTATGCCATGTGTTCATGTTGCTACCAAGTGATCCGTGCCTCTTTTGAGCATGATCAGTAAGCATGATTTGTAGATATTGGGGTGCTCTATCCATCCATGTCTTTGTTTGCATTTATGGAGCACCCTAGCTTGAGTCAATCAAGCTCTACTTTTGCTATAAAATGTTCCTGGCAGGATGTTTACATGTTAAGAATTTTGCCCGAGCTTCTTGTAGTTGATCCATACATGCTATGTTGTTGTTCTTGCCATGTCTAGCTTCTATGCCATGTCTACTTGCTGGGTGTATGCTTAGCTTGTCATGCAATGCCTTGTGGTGAGTGCATCGAGCTCATAAACATGCCTACTTAATATCTGTTTTGCCATGTTCCAGTTTTTCTTCTAAGTCTGAATCTGTTAACGGTAATTGCTATGTTCACATGGTTGCCATTGTATTTTCTGATCCCTTTTGGCTTATGGTTAGTAAGGGACTTTTGTAGTATGCTTTGAGTAGCTTCATGCCATGCCTTGCTTTGCCATGATATGTTCATGTACCATGTTGTTACCTTGCTCTAAACATTACTTCCTGATGTTAAATTCCTGACTTGTTATTTTCTCTAAGTCGGTAACCTGTAATCTTTTGCACTTTTGTCATGCTTGTTTGGACCTGCTATTGAGTGAGTTAGCCGTAGCTCAGTGTTCATCTTTTGTCAAGCATCTTGAGTAGATCCCTGCCATGTATTTTGTTGCTATGTTAGAGTGCTGTAGCATGTTGTTCTTGATGCATTTAGATGGCCTTGTGCTGTAAATCGCAGATCGGTGCCATATTTGTTTTGCTTGCCATTTCCAATCCGTGCATCCGATTCCGGTGATCTTTATATCGATTTTGACCGAAATCAACTCCTCTTTCCAGTGGCACTCTTGGTTTTCCAAGTTGAGGCCAGGTTCGATCTTTCCTTTCTGAATCATGCATATGCATCGCATATCGCATCCCGCATATCATACCATGTTTTGCATCATGTTGCTTATGCATTGCACGTGGTTGATTGTGTATCCCTTTGCTTGTTGTTCTTGCTTGGGTAGAGCCGGGAGACAAGTACGTGATCGAGGAGCCCGTTGAGTACGCTTACGAGGATCAAGCTAACGTCAACTCGGAGAACTTTGCAGGCAAGATGACCATACCCTCGAAATCACTTCTATCTTTGCTTGCTAGATGCTCGCTATTTTGCTATGCCTATGCTACGATACCTACCACTTGCTTATCATGCCTCCCATATTGCCATGTCAAACATCTAACCCACCTTGTCCTAGCAAACCGTTGTTTGGCTATGTTACCGCTTTGCTTAGCCCCTCTTATAGCGTTTCTAGTTGCACGTGAAGTTTGGAGTTTGTTCCTTGTTGGAACATGTTTATTGTTGGGATATCATTATTATATCTTGCCTTCTTTAATGCACCAATATACTTGGTGAAGGGTGGAAGGCTCGGCCTTATGCCTGGTGTTTTGTTCCACTCTTGTCGCCCTAGTTTCCGTCATACCGGTGTTATGTTCCTTGATTTTGCGTTCCTTACACGGTTGGGTTATAATGGGAACCCCTTGACAGTTCGCCTTGAATAAAACTCCTCCAGCATTGCCCAACATTGGTTTTACCACTTGCCACCTAGCCTCTTTTTCCCTTGGGTTCCGCGGACTCAAGGGTCATCTTTATTTAAACCCCCGGGCCAGTGCTCCTCTGAGTGTTGGTCCAACCTGTCAGCTGCCGGTGGCCACCAGGGGCAACTCTGGGATGGCCTACCGGAACCTTGGACAATCCGGTGTGCCCTAAGAACGAGATATGTGCAGCTCCTGTCGGGATTTGTCGGCACATTCAGGTGGCTTTGCTGGTTTAGTTTTACGATTGTCGAGATGTCTTGTAACCGGGATTCCGAGTCTGATCGGATTGTCTTGGGAGAAGGAATATCCTTCGTTGGCCGTGAGAGCTTGTGATGGGCTAAGTTGGGACACCCCTATAGGGTTTTGAACTTTCGAAAGCCGTGCCCGTGGTGATGGGCAGATGGGAATTTGTTAATGTCTGGTTGTAGAAAACCTTAAACTAAACTTAATCAAAATGAATCAACAGAGTGTGTGGCTGTGATGGTCTCTTTTCAGCGGAGTCCGGGAAGAGAACACGGTGTTGGAGTTATGCTTGAACGTAGGTTGTTCTAGGATCACTTCTTGTTCATAGTTCATGACCGTGCCTTTGCCTTCTCTTCTCGCTCTCTTTTGCGTATGTTAGCCACCATATATGCTAGTCACTTGCTGCAGCTCCACATCATACCTTTTACCCTTCCTATAAGCTTAAATAGTCTTGATCGTGAGGGTGTGAGATTGTTGAGTCCCCGTGACTCACATATTACTTCAAAACTAGATGCATGGACCGATGATACCGCTCCAGGAGATTCGACTGAGCTCAAGTGGGAGTTCGATGAGGACTCAGGACGATACTACGTGTATTTTCCAGATGATCAGTAGTGGTGCCCAGTTGGGGCGATCGGGGACTTTGTCGCATTTGGGGTTGTCTTTTATTTTGGTTCTGTAGTCGGACCTTGATTGTATTTGGATGAATGTAATGACATTTATGCTATTTGTGTGACGTGGCGAGTGTAAGCCAACTATGTATCTTTTCCCTTATTTATTACATGGGTTGTTGTGAAGATTACCTCACTTGCGACCTTGCTTTCAATGCGGTTATGCCTCTAAGTCGTGCTTCGACACGTGGGAGATATAGCCGCATCGAGGGCATTACATAAGGGTAGAAAACATGTTGTGTTTGCCCTTGGAGATCTTGTTTGGCTACATTTGCGTAAGGATAGATTTCCTTATTTGCGTAAATCAAAGCTAATGCAACGTGTTGATGGTCCTTTTAAGGTGTTAGAGAAAATAAATGATAATGCATATAAACTTGAGTTGCCTGCAAATTTTGGGGTTAGTCCCACTTTTAACATTGCAGATTTGAAGCCTTATTTGGGTGAGGAAGATGAGCTTCCATCGAGGACGACTTCATTTCAAGAAGGGGAGGATGATGAGGACATCAATACCATTGTTACACCCATAGCCCCTGCTGATATACATACTGGACCAATTACTAGAGCTCGCGCACGTCAATTAAATTATCAGGTACTTTCATTTCTTGGTAATGATTCTAATGTTCATGAGAATATGATGCTGACTAAGTTGGATACATTTTTTTTGCTTACAAATGAAGGGCCTGGCATGGATAAGAGGAATGAACACTGGAGCAAGACCAAACATGGAGATGATGGCATGTGCAAGGGGAACAAGAATGGAGTTACAAGTGATGATTTCAGGACTTTGAAGCCACCATAATGAGTGCATGAAGCCTTGGATGAAATATACAAGATGCCACTTCATAAATTTCATCCAGAGGCTATTATAGGTGTTGTGTCACCTTAATATTGAGCCAGGCCCATGTAATTTAGAAATACTTGATTATAGGTTGTTTTTAGAGTCTGTATGTGTGGGGAAACAAGAGTTAGGGTTGGTTTCGGACTCCTCCTCCAAGGGCCACGAAATTCCCCCCTCTCTCCTCCATATATACAGCCCTTAGGGCATCGTTTAGACTTTGGGTTTTGTTTAGATTAAAAGTTCGTCATCGCTACAACTTCGCGTAATTCATTTGTGTTCAACGACCAGACAAAGGCGTCATAGAACCCCACCTTGATCAATAAAGATTTCCTCTTATATTCGCGATATCCAGATTGCAATCTTAGTTTCTTGCTTGTTCTTTGTTTTCTTGCAGGAAATAGACCTTTGTGGTCAGGTTGATCATGCTCTGGCGTAATTCGTTTGTGTTCAACGACCAGACAAAGGCGTCATAGAACCCCACCTTGATCAATAAAGATTTCCTCTTATATTCGCGATATCCAGATTGCAATCTTAGTTTCTTGCTTGTTCTTTGTTTGCTTGCAGGAAATAGACCTTTGTGGTCAGGTTGATCATGCTCTGGTGTGGTCAATAACCTCTCGGAGTTGGTTTAGCGATTGCTAAGGCGCGACGTCTTCGCACGTTCGTAGTCAGACCGTCAAAGTCTACTCCTCCAAAACGATAATCACCATCTCATCGAAAGACGGGACACCTTTGCCTCTATCATCTTATTACAAGTGAAGAACACAGTGGAGATGATTCTGATCATGAGACGCAATACATGGCTGCTGAAGATGCTGACAGGTATGAATGTTTAGTTGCTCAACGTGTTTTGAGTGTGCAGGTTACACAAGCAGAGCAAAATCGGAGGCATAATTTGTTCCATACAAAGGGAGTTGTGAAGGAACGTTATGTTTGTGTCATCATAGATGGAGGGAGGTGAAACAACTTGGCTAGCATGGAGATGGTGGAGAAGCTATATCTCACCACAAGACCACATCCACATCCTCACTACATCCAATGGTCCAACAATAACGGCAAGGTTAAGGTAACACGTACTGTTCGTGTGCATTTTAGTATCTCTACATATGCTGATTATGTTGATTGTGTGTGGTACCTATGCAAGCATGTTCCTTATTACTTGGTAGACCATGGCAATTTGATAAAAATTATGTACACCATGGTAGAAACAATCAGTATACTCTTGTTCATAAGGACAAAAATATTACTTTGCTTCCTATGACTCCTGATTCCATTTTAAAAGATGATATTAATAGAGCTAATAAAGCAAAACAGGAGCAAAGCAAGTGTGAAAATCAAATTGTGGCAAAAGAATTTGAGCAACAAATGAAGCATAATAATAAGCCATCTAGTGTTGCTTCTGAAATTAAATTGAAAAGTGCATGTCTACTTGCCACCAAATCTGATATTGATGATCTAGATTTCAGCAACTCTGTTTGCTGTGCTTTTGTGTGCAAACAAGCATTATTTTCATTCGAGGACGTTCCTTCCTCTTTGCCTCCTACTATTACTAACATTTTGTAGGAGTTCGCTGACGTCTTTCCACAAGACGTGCCATCGGGATTACCACCTATTTGAGGGATTGAGCATCAGATTGACTTAATTCCCGTTGCTTCGCTACCGAACCGTGCACCATACCGTACCAATCCAGAGGAGAGGAAGAGGATGGTACATCGCGTATGTGCGTTGATTGTAGAGGCATTAATAATATTACTATTCGTTATCATCATCCTATTCCTAGGCTAGATGATATGCTTGATGAATTGAGTGGCTCTACAATATTCTCCAAAGTTGATTTGCATAGTGGATACCATCAAATTCGTATGAAATTGGGATATGAATGGAAAACGGCATTTAAAACTAAGTTCGGTTTATATCTAGATTGCAATCTCGGTTTCTTGCTTGTTCTTCGTTTGCTCGCAGGAAATAGACCCTCATGGTCAGGTTGATCTTGCTCGGGCATGGTCAATAACCCCTCGGAAGTAGGTTTAGCGATTGCTAAGGTGCGATGTCTCGCACGTTCGTAGTCAGATTGTCAAGGGCGACTCCCATAGAAAACAATAGCCACCATCTCATCGAAAGATCGGGACACTCGCCTCTATCAACAGATCAACTACGGCAGAGCGGAAAGGAGGAGTTACCGCTCTGGCGCGATCAACGATGACGGAGCTTCGCCGGAGTTGCACGGCAATGCTTGACGGCGACGCTGCTTCGAACTCGAACGAAGAGCAAGAGTAGGGTTTGTGGCCAAACAGAGAATAACTAACGAAGAAGAAACCCGGAACAAGGGTTTATATAGCCTGAAGAACAAACCACCACTCCGAAATCTACGGATGGAAAAATCGGGACGTTCCACATTCAACATACGAGATCACGATGAAGAGATCTGAAGGAAATATGCCCTAGAGGCAATAATAAAGTTGTTATTTATATTTCCTTATATCATGATAAATGTTTATTATTCATGCTAGAATTGTATTAACCAGAAACTTAGTACATGTGTGAGTACATATACAAACAGAATGTCACTAGTATGCCTCTACTTGACTAGCTCGTTGAATCAATGATGGTTATGTTTCCTAACCATAGACATGAGTTGTCATTTGATTAATGGGATCACATCATTAGAGAATTATGTGATTGACTTGACCCATCCGTTAGCCTAGCACAATGAACATTTAGTTTGTTGTTATTGCTTTCTCCATAACTTATACATGTTCCTATGACTATGAGATCATGCAACTCCCGAATGCCGGAGGAACACTTTGTGTGCTACCAAATGTCACAACGTAACTGGGTGATTATAAAGGTGCTCTACAGGTGTCTCCGATGGTGTTTGTTAAGTTGGCATAGATCGAGATTAGGATTTGATGTAGGGTGGAAACCCTAGGGGCCGATCTTTCATGAAAGGAGCGGAACCCGCGATGAACACGAAGAACACGAGGGGAAATCACCAGAGAATCACTCAAACCAACAAGAACAATCACAAATGTGCTAGATCCTCGAAACACAAAGAGATACACGATCCAAATCCAACAAAGGACGATACATAGGGTAACCGGTTCTTCTCCGTAAGGAGGTCTTGAATCCACGAGGGATCTCCCCATGAGGGGAATTGAATCCAAGGTGGATCTTCTCCGGATAGGGGCCGCGGTCTCTCTCAAGGAATAGATCCGATATGGATGAGTGAAGCTCTATCTCACAAATGAGCTAACACAACGCTAACCCTAACTAGAAGGAGGTGGGGGAGTATATATAGTTCTAGCCCATGAAGGGGTAAGTGAGAGGGGGATACATGGGCCCTCGGCCCGTTCACTATGCGCAGACAGGTGCCGGATGTCCGGGCTGGGGGCCGGATGTCCGGCATCTCACGAGGAGCCGGATGTCCAGGCCTCGGGCCAGATGTCCGGGCTAGAGTGGCCGATTCTTCTGCTCTCTGGATAGCGTGCGTCAGATTTCTGGGCAGGCGCCGGATGTCCGGACGCTGTAGAGTCGCCTGGCGTCTGTCTCTCTCTGGTCTTCTTCTGGTTGGTGGCACCGGATGTCCGGGCTCCTCCCGGATGTCCGGCCGCTGTAGCTCTGCGACGACTCCACTTGAGGCACTTCTTGATCCGCTTCCGTGTGGACTTGTCCTATGCTTCGAGCATCTCCATGGTTGTGTCCTTGGTTCCTAAGCACATGTAGTGTCTTTGCATGAGGTAGCAACCATGTCTCACACGAATGGAAAGGGGAAGCATTTAGGAGCGGGTTCACCTTGTGTCCAATGGCGTATGCTTGAGGTCTCATCGTATGTCCACTTGGGGCTTGGGGAGTAGTCATAGTGTTCATGGGGATGATTGTAGGATGCTCCGCATCATCTCCCCTCCCTTGGGAAAGATCCGACCTCGGATCGAAAACCTCATCACCATGGAAACAGTTGTCGTGGACGGACTTGTAGTTGGACGAAGTGGAAGACATGGCGCAATCCAAGTACTCCAAGGTGTCTCCGGAGTGGTACACATGCAAAAAGAGCAAACACAAACGACACTTGGAAATACAATGGTTAGCGCACACAAAGTGTCCATCATGTAAGAATGAGTCTATGCGACAAGATTGATCATGACAAGGTGCATGAAGCTTATCCAAAAGATATGGAATGGTATGCAAAGCATTCATGGGAGAAAATTCATTTATCATGTGCACAAAGGTGTTGTGAATGTGATCAATGCAACCATTGTGCAAAACGATGTCATAATGGGATGGTGTATCAAAAGCATGAACATGGTAATTGGTGCTCAATATGATGTGATCATTCAATTGATGGTGGGCAATATGATCATCATGTATGAATATGCCATCAAGGAAGATCACAACAAATTTGCTAAGGAAATGCACAAGCTCATATATCATGGATGACATGGGAATACAAGATGCAACAAGGCAATCATAATGTGAGTCAATCCATGCATAAGATGCAAATTTGTTATGGGTGGTGGTATACCATAGATCAATGTTGTGGCACTCCTCAACTTGAAGGTGCATAGGTTCCGTCTCCAATGTAGGTCCTCCATCCAACAGATGTATCATGTAGACAACAAGAAAGAGGCAACAATGAAAGAATGACCCATCCAATATGCGTATTTGAGGATGGCTCAAAGGGAAGGAGTTCACCTTCATGAGGATGTCGAGAATGTTGGTGTTGCACATCATATATGTCTTCACATAACCAATATGTCTCATGATGGAAATGCCTTGAGAATCCTTCAAATTGAAAGAACATGACAAACACTCAAAAAAACAAATGAGGTTAGCGGAAATGCAAAACCTATCATTCGTGTGGTAACATACCCAACAAGTGTATGCATTATGCTCATCATAAGAAAGGACAAAGGAGCATTTCATAGTATGGAGGCATATGATGTGAGAACAACCAAATACAATAGGCTCAATCAAACAAGTATGCATCACATGGAATATGTCTAAGTCTCCATGATCAATAAGCATAGCAAGTTGGCACTCAATACAAGGAGATATGAGGGATGCAACTAATAGAGACAAGAGACAATGATCAAGACAAATCATGTGAGAGGCAAGAGCATATATGTCATCAACCCAAGAAAGCGAGTAATAGTGGAACATGGGTGATGCGACAAAGCAAGCAATCATAGTGGTTAAGTCAAGCAAGCTAGTAGTGCGAAGATGCAACGTACTAGAAGGGATCATGGCAAGCATGTCATGGGTCCAAATAGTGAGCATGAATAATGCACAAGACATATCACAAGCATGAAAGCAATATATGAGCAAAATATCATCAATGTATTGGCAAGAAGTCCTATGTAAATAGAAATGGAACATCATGACTCTCCCAACACAACAAGCATCAATAGCATGTGGCACATGGTAAACATGGCAATAGCAACAAGGATCTTCACCAAGCATGCAAATACACATAGAAGTAGTATAATAATGAATCATGGGTAAATGCATGCAAGGGTCACAATTGCATGGCAAAATCATAGAAAGAGGCATGACATGCAAAGTGAACACGATATAATGGGCAGTATGTAGCAAGTGGTAAATAGCCCATAGTCGTCTGAGAGCCAAGTAGAAGAGATGCGCGTAGTCGTTGCGCGAAGAGAACGATGGTAAGGATAGTTCACGGGATCCCAAGTCATCTTTGCTCTCAAGAGCTCGTTTCGTCAACTCATGGGATTGTCAGGTTGACGATTGTTCATGAGTACCTATACAAAACAAAGACAAAGGGAAAATTGTGTGTGCGTGGTATATGTACACATCATCCATCATGATGCGCACGTGCTTGTGTTGGTTAGCACAAAATATCCAATGCTCAAATAAATGAGATGCGTGATATAGAAACATGTCATCCATTATGAGAGGTTTTTTGTTATGTATAGCATAATGGAGACTCAAATTGTGTAATGCATCATGAGAAATATGTAGAGCATTGTTATTCATGGAATGCGTATGGTGCAAGCAATTATGGGAATCATGCAAAGTATGGAATGCATCAAAATCTCCTAATATGTATGAGGAAACTATGGGTGTCTCCTCATGAGCATTAATGGAAACATCACTTGGAAAATATTGACAACATCCAAAACAAAGCATATTTGGAACATTGTGATCATGGCATGGTATTGTAGATGAATTGCGCAAATCATGTAAAGGGAGCATGGCAATATCATCACATGAAAAACAAAAGCCAATGACCATCATCTCGTCATCTATGCCATAAGTGCAAAAGGGATTTATTTTAATGGGGCATGCATGGCTACTATGTTGAGATTGAAATGATGCAATATGGGAGATATCACTCATAGCAAATGACAAGTTCAATGGATTGTCAAACATGATGTGACCGATAGAATTTATACATTATATCCTATGGAGCATAGCATCACAACTAGGCAAATCAACATGCTCATCATCATATTCATCATAAATAGGTATGTCATGACCTGAAGAAGTCGCACTAGCATGAAGCATGGGAATATGTGGATCAACATCATGTAAGCAATCATTAGTGAGATTGTCCTCTAGTGGGACAAGAGAAGCACCATCACCTATGTTACCTTTGCAGCATCACGCATGTGTTGTAGGTGAGGTTGCAACTTGATGGTACCATGTGGGGGTGCATCTTCTTCCACCATGGGCATCGTCATCTCCATTGGAGGTATGGACTCGTCAAGGATAGGCGTGTCGTCATGTAGGAGACCTAGCACCAAAGAAGAAGACACACTCTTAGTAGAGGTTAAGTCATTAGAAATCATAGTGGCCTCACATGCTGTGTCAACTACCTCACTCAATAAGTGTTGTGGCTCACTCACTCCCTCTTGGATGCTCTCACTCATATGGTTGGTCGAGTCACTCAAATGGCTCTCAACCTCACATAGGGTGTGTGGCATGCTCTCATGTATGGGGCTAGTGGTGGTCACACTCATCCTCTCATAGGAAATGCACTCAATGTCATATATGGTGGAGTCACTCATCTCACTCATGGGGTGGTGGCTCTCCTCACATGGCAATTGGGGCATCTCATCATATGTGGGTGTCGGAGAGATCTAGGTGCAAATGTCTCCATGCTCAATCATGTCGTTGTCGTAGCCGGGGATGAAGGCCGAAGATGGCACATCATCACTCTCCCCCAAGACCCAAGATAAGGTCTTATGTGCGGTCTCGTGGCTTGACTCGGAGTATGAGTCCAATATGGGCGCCGTCGTCATGTTGTTGAAGAGGTTCATGCTCATTGTCGTGGTCGAAGGGCATGGCCCTTGCTCGACCTTCTTGTCGCCGTCTTGTTGTTGGAGGCCCATATGATGTGGCACCTTGTGGCTCGTCTCCATGACCGAAGGGAAATTCCCATGCTCGGCCATCTTCTTTAAGGGGATTCCGAAGATGGAAGTGTCGCCCTCGCTCATAGGTGGTCGCCTCGTTGGTGAAGATATCGATGTAGGCGAACTCATGGGAGGTAAGCGAAGATGACGTACGTCCATAGGCAAAGATGCCGAAGTGGTTTTTGTATTCGTAGCGCCGTCTTGGTTGTGGTCGTCTCGCGGTCTTCTATTTTGCTCATGAAGCTTGGACTTGGCGTGGAGTAGAGCGTGTTGGGACTTGTGCATTTGCACTTGATGAGCATCTTCATGATGATGGTGTCGTTGTCGTACTTGAGCTCGTAGTTGATGTTGTTCGTCGTCCTTGTGCACATGTTGCTTGGAGGTGACCTGCCCTTCATGATGATGTGGATCACGAACGTGATGGTGGTCGCCATGGAGATGTGGACGTGGACGACTTGCACTTGCATCATTTTTGCGCTCCGAAGACTTGTGACTTGAACATCGCCGCCTTGAGGATGATGAAGGGGAAGAACGGTTGATCAACAAGGTCCAAATCTCCTCCATCCTTGCATCTTGCTCCTCCTTTTGTGTGGAAAGCTTGTTGTTGATGTAGTCCCTTTTCCTCGCTTCGGAGTGACGAATGTCGATGGAGATGTTCTCGATGCACTCTCGCAATCTTGATTGGGAGCCTTGCATTTGTCCTTGTAGATCGAAGATTGACGCTTTGGTGATGTAGTTGTTCATGTCATCATTGTTGTGGAAGACCGGAGATGAAATGCCTTGCCTATCCATCACAATACTCGAGCAAATATGAGTGGAGAAAGGAGAAGAACTATACCAAATGTACCTTGACCAATGTTGAAGATGGATCAATGATCACTCAATGATGTAACAAGGAAATAGAACAATTGGTACCAATTGTTGTCGGTTTCTCACACCTACAAAAATAAGGATTATGGCGGAGCTCGGTGAGGATAGTGGCACAAAAAAATTGATGCAAAATGTTAGCAAGAGTCAATAATGTTGAAAGGGATTCACAAATTCTCAAGTGACACAAGTAGACCAATAGCAATGAATGGCACACGGAAACGCACACACAGATAGATAAATGGGGTCATGCAACCAAGGATGAGCACAAAATGTGGAATCCACGGAAAACGCTCGTGTTTCACAACTCAAGAGAGAAGCTAGCATGATTGCTCAATAGGCGGATACGACACTTGTGCACAACCTATAAGATTCAAAATGTATCAACTTTCTATCCCAAGTATGCTATATATGTATGATGTTCCGGTGCTATGGTCGAAGATGATCGGGTATGACAATCTTATATGCAATGTGTTATGATGCTATGGCTATTGCTTACAAGCTTCTTTGCTCTCTCTTTTTATTTGCTTAAAAGCTTATTCTTCTTTTTTTGGATATGGCCACAATGCGAAATGCACAAACCAAGATAGCAATTGTGTATATACGAGAACAATCTTGTGACACAAGAGATGATATGATGATACCAAGATGATATGGTATGTATGCAATGGGAGGTGTGGATCACTAACCTGCACAAGTAACTTTGCCGGGAATACTCATGGCTAGTCTCGATAGGCAAGTGACGCAAAATGGGCTAGGGGTTATCAATGCAATGGCAAGGTAATATACAATGGAGGGATACTACGATACCAAGATGATATGGAGGTTACCGTCCGTGGCGATGATGAGTGGCGGTGATCTGATGGAGATACCAAGATGGTGGAGACTCGTCCCTAAGTAGCCGAAACACCTTAGGAAACGGAAAAAAACCGCGAACTCAAAATCTCAAAGGAAAATGTCAAATGGTGGTAGCGGGAATGCGGTGGTGGTTGCGGAAGCTCAATGGGATTGCGGAAATGCAATGATGGGTTTTGAGACACAATGCGGAAGTGGAGGGTAAGGTGGTGGACTATACATGGTGTCGGAGTTGGAAGCACGGTCCCTAAGTAGCCGAAACACCTTAGGAGATACAAACCACAACTCAAACAAGCTCAATCAAAATTGGGTTAAGTTGGGTTGGCGGAAGTGTATGGTTGGCAAGCCTATGCGGGAGTTATGGTGGAGGTTGATGAAGAAGAAATCGTCCCTAAGTAGCCTAAACACCTTAGGAGACTCAAATCACAACTCAAACAACCACTAATGCTATGGGGAACAAATTGGGTAAGGTTGCGGAAGTCGGTGGTGGTTATGCGGATGATATGGTGGAAGCCCTAGGCAAAGATGCCAAAGTTCCAAAACTTTGATGGATTCAAGTGGTGTTGGTACTATTTTTTAGGGAAGGGGGATGTCAAGAGCTTCTCAACAGCTAAAGAACGCGAAAATCAGACTCCGAATGAATTAGTTATGGACAAAACGGTGAAACGGGACAAGCTGAATTCCCAGGGGCCGGACATCCAGGGTTGGGGCTGGATATCCGGGGGCTCATGTCCAGAACCATGCGGATTTTATGCTCCAGGAGCCGGATGTCCGGCTTGGGGCCCAGATGTCCGGCCCAAGGCCCGGATATCCGGCCCGGTGATTCCAGGTCAGGATTTGGACTTCGAAACTTGATTTGGGGCGGAAATTGATGATTTTGGGGGCACAATTTGACGGATTTTGTGGATGGAAAGTGGGGAAACTTGGGGGAAAGATATATCTACTCAAGACATAACTAATCCATGGATCAAAATCAACAAAACATCATCAAACAAACAAATCACAAAAAAATTGGGCTATTTTTGGTGGGGAATTTTTGAATTTAGGACGAAATCAACAAAATTAGGCTAGAAAACAAAGAGGGGAGGCGTGGCTCATGATACCAAGATGATGTAGGGTGGAAACCCTAGGGGCCGATCTTTCACGAAAGGAGTGGATCCCGCGATGAACACGAAGAACACGAAGGGAAACACGAGGGGAAATCACAAGAGAATCACTCAAACCAACAAGAACGATCACACATGTGCTAGATCCTCGAAACACAAAGAGATACATGATCCAAATCCAACAAAGGACAATACATAGGGCAACAGGTTCTTCTCCGTAAGGAGGTCTTGAATCCATGAGGGATCTTCCCGTGAGGGGTCTTGAATCCAAGGTGGATCTTCTCCGAAGAGGGGTCGCGGTCTCTCTCAAGGAGTAGATCCGATATGGATGAGCGAAGCTCTATCTCACAAATGAGCTAACACAACGCTAACCCTAACTAGAAGGAGGTGGGGGAGTATATATAGTTCTTGCCCACGAAGGGGTAAGTGAGAGGGGGGATACATGGGCCCTCGGCCCGTTCACTGTGCGCAGACAGGAGCCGGATGTCCGGGCTGGGGGCCGGATGTCCGGCGGCTCACGAGGAGCTGGATGTCCGGGCCTCAGGTCGGATGTCCGGGCTAGACTGGCTGATTCTTCTGCTCTCTGGATAGCGTGCGCCGGATTTCTGGGTAGGCACTGGATGTCCGGCCCGTCGCGGGGCGCCGGATGTCCGGGGGTCGGCCGGATGTCCGGCCGCTGTAGAGTCGCCTGGCGTCCGTCTCTCTCTGGTCTTCTTCTGGTTGGTGGCGCCGGATGTCCGGCCGCTGTAGCTTTGCGACGACTCCACTTGAGGCACTTCTTGATCCGCTTCCAAGTGGACTTGTCCTATGCTTCGAGCATCTCCATGGTTGTCTCCTTGGTTCCTAAGCACATGTAGTGTCTTTGCATGAGGTAGAAACCATGTCTCGCATGAATGGAAAGGGGAAGCATTTACGAGCAGGTTCACCTTGTGTCTAATGGCGTATCCTTGAGGTCTCGTCGTATGTCCACTTGGGGCTTGGGGACTAGTCATAGTGTTCTTGGGGATGATCGTAGGATCCTCCACATCAGGATTTGTCACTCCGATTGTCGGAGAGGTATCTCTGGGCCCTCTCGGTAATGCACATCACTATAAGCCTTGCAAGCAAGGTGACTAATGAGTTAGTTATGGTATGATGCCTTACAGAATGAGTAAAGAGACTTGCCAGTAACGAGATTGAACTAGGTACTGAGATACCGACGATCGAATCTCGGGCAAGTAACATACCGATGACAAAGGGAACAACGTATATCATTATGCGTTTTGACCGATAAAGATCTTCGTAGAATATGTGGGAGCCAATATGAAAATCCAGGTTCCGCTATTGGTTATTGACTGGAGACGTTTCTCGGTCATGTATACATAGTTCTCGAACCCGTAGGGTCCGCACACTTAACGTTCGGTGACGATCGGTATTATGAGTTTATGTGTTTTGATGTACCGAAGGTAGTTCGGTGTCTCGGATATGATCACGGACATGACGAGGAGTCTCAAAATGGTCGAGACATAAAGATTGATATATTCACCGGATAATTATCGGAGTGCCCGGGGGTTATCGGAACCCCTGGGGGAACTAATGGGCCAACATGGGCCTTGTGTGAGAGAGAGAGGAGGGGCCATAGGGCTGGCCGACCCCCCCCCCCCTGGGAGTCCGAATTGGACAAGGAGGGGGCAGCGCCCCCTTTTTCCCTCCCTCTCTCCCTCTCTTTCCTTTCCCCTCCTTCTTCCAAGTTGGACTAGGAAAGGAGGAGTCCTACATCTACTAGGAGGAGAACTCCTCCCTCTCCTTGGCACGCCCCAAGGCCGTCCAGGCTCCCCCCTTGCTCCTTCATATACGGGGGCAGGGGCACCCTAGAACACACAAGTTGATCATTGATCCCTTAGCCATGTGCGGTGCCCCCCTCCACCATAATCCACCTCGGTCATACCATAGTGGTGCTTAGGCGAAGCCCTATTCTGGTAGCATCATCATCATTGTCATCACGCCATCGTGCTGAAGAAGCTCTCCCTCGACACTCTGCTGGATCGTGAGTTTGTGGGACGTCACCGAGCCGAATGTGTGCAGATCGCGGAGGTCGATCGTGAAGACGTACGACTACATCAACCGCGTTGTCATAACGCTTCCGCTTACGGTCTACGAGGGTGCGTGGACAACACTCTCCCCTCTCGTTGCTATGCATCACCATGATCTTGCGTGCGCGTAGGAAATTTTTTGAAATTACTGTGTTCCCCAATAGTGGCATCAGAGCCAGGTTTATGCGTACATGTTATATGCACGAGTAGAACACAAAGAAGTTGTGGGTGTGGATATATACATATTGCTTGCCGTCACTAGTTGATTCTTTATTCGGCGGTATTATTGGATGAAGTGTCCCAGACCGACATTACGCGTACGCTTACGCGAGACTAGTTCTACCGACGTGCTTCGCACATAGGTGGCTGGTGGGTGCCAGTTTCTCCAACTTTAGTTGAATCGGATTCAATGAACAAGGTTCTTTCTGAAGATCAAAAAGCAATCACTATACCGCGTTGTGGTTTTTGATGCGTAGGTAAGAACGGTTCTTGCTCAGCCTGTAGCAGCCACGTAAAACTTGCAACAACAAAGTAGAGGACGTATAACTTGTTTTTGCAGGGCATGTTGTGATGTTATATGGTCAAGACATGATGCCAAATTTTATTGTATGAGATGATCATGTTTTGTAACACAGTTATCGGCAACTGGCAGGAGCCATATGGTTGTCGCTTTATTGTATGAAATGCAACCTCCATGTAATTGCTTTACTTTATCACTAAGCGGTAGCGATAGTCGTAGAAGCAATAGTTGGCGAGACGACAACGATGCTTTGATGGATATCAAGGTGTCAAGCCAGTGACGATGGAGATCATGACGGTGCTTTGGAGATGGAGATCAAAGGCACAAGATGATGATGGCCATATCATATCACTTATATTGATTGCATGTGATGTTTACCCTTTATGCATCTTATTTTGCTTAGTTCGGCGGTAGCATTATAAGATGATCTCTCACTAAATTCCAAGGTATAAGTGTTCTCCCTGAGTATGCAACGTTGCTACAGTTCGTCGTGCTGAGACACCACGTGATGATCGGGTGTGATAAGCTCTATGTTCACATACAACGGGTGCAAGCCAGTTTTGCACACGCAGAATACTCGGGTTAAACTTGACGAGCCTAGCATATGCAGATATGGCCAGGAACACTGAGATCGAAAGGTCGAGCGTGAATCATATAGTAGATATGATCAACATAGTGATGTTCACCATTGAAAACTACTCCATCTCACATGATGATTGGACATGGTTTAGTTGATATGGATCACATGATCACTTAGATGATTAGAGAGATGTCTATCTAAGTGGGACTTCTTAAGTAATTTGATTAGAGATATGTCTATCTAAGTGGGACTTCTTAGATGATTACAGAGATGTTTATCCTCATTGCTGCACAGAAGAATTACGTCCTGGAAGCACCGCTAGGTGACAAACCCGCTGCAGGAGCAATGCCAGATGTTATGAACACCTCGCAGAGCAAAGCTGATGACTACTCGATAGTTCAGTGTGCCATGCTTTACGGCTTAGAACTGGGACTTCAACAATGTTTTGAACGTCATGGAGCATATGAGATGTTCCAGGAGTTGAAGTTAATATTTCAAGCAAATGCTCGGATTGAGAGATATGAAGTCTCCAATAAGTTCTACGGTTGCAAGATGGAGGAGAATAGTTCTATTAGTGAACATATACTTAGAATGTCTGGGTACCACAATGTGACGCCTCGATTCAATCATACACTAATCATACACGCAAATGTGTACGATCAAGATCAAGGACTCACGGGAAGATATCACAACACAACTCTAGACACAAATTAAAATAATACAAGCTTTATATTACAAGCCAGGGGCCTCGAGGGCTCGAAATACATAAGCTCGAATACACAAGAGTCAGCGGAAGCAATAATATCTGAGTACAGACATAAGTTAAACAAGTTTTCCTTAAGAAGGCTAGCACAAAAGTAGCAACGATCGAAAAGGCAAGGCCTCCTGCCTAGGACCTCCTAACTACTCCTCAAAGTCGAACTCCACGTAGAATCATCCTCGGGATCCTCTGGCTCCTGGACTCCAGCATCTAGTTGCGACAACCGAGAAGAATGGGAAGGGGGAAAAGAGGGAGAAAAGCAACCGTGAGTACTCATCCAAAGTACTCGCAAGCAAGGATCTACACTACATATGCATGGGCATCTGTAAAGGGGTAATATCGGTGGACTGAACTACAGAATGCCAGAATAAGAGGGGGATAGCTAGTCCCGTCAAAGACTACGCTTCTGGCAGCCTCCATCTTGTAGCATGTAGAAGAGAGTAGATGGTAAGTTCACCAAGTATCATCGCATAGCATAATCCTAGCCGGCGATTCTTTCCTTGTCGCCCTGTGAGAGAGCGATGACCAGGTTATATCTAGCACTTGGAAGGGTGTGTTTTATTAAGTATCCGGTACTAGTTGTCATAAGGTCAAGGTACCACTCCGGGTCGTCCTGTTACCGAGGATCACAACTATTCGAATAGATAAACTTCCCTGCAGGGGTGCACCACATTTCCCAACACGCTCGATCCCCTTTGGCTGGACACACTTTCCTGGGTCATGCCCGGCCTTAGAAGATCAACACGTCGCAGCCCCAAGGCACAACAGAGAGGTCAGCACGCCGGTCTAAATCCTATGCGCGCATGGGTCTGGGCCCATCGCCCATTGCACACCTACACGTTGCGTACGCGGCCGGTAAGCAGACCTAGCCTCCCTAATACAAGAGTAGGCGTTCCAGTCCAATCCGGCGTGCACCGCTCAGTCGCTGACGTCAAGAAGGCTTCGGCTGATACCACGACCTCGAGTGCCCATAACTGTTCCCACGTAGTTGGTTAGTGCGTATAGGCTAGTGGCCAGACTCAGATCAAATACCAAGATCTCGTTAAGCATGTTATTTTAAAGTAGCCACGGACGCCGACCAGGGCCAGGCCCACCTCTCTCCCAGGTGGTCTCAACCTGCCCTGTCGCTCTGCCACAAAGTAACAGTCGGGGGCTATCGGGAACCTAGGCCAACCTCTACCGGGATGGAGCCACCTGTCCTTTCAGCCCCCACATCAGAATCACTTGCGGGTACTCTACGAGCCGACCCGACTTTACTCACCACATATATCATATAATGTATACAAATATATACCCGTGATCACCTCCCGAGTGTTCATGGCCTGGTAGTTAGCATGGCAGACGGACAAGAATGTAGGGCCACTGATGGAAAACTAGCATCCTATACTAAGCATTTAGGATTGCAGGTAAAGGTAACAACAGTAGTAGCAAGGACAAGCTATGCATCAGGATAGGATAAACGAAAAGCAGTAACATGCTACACTACTCTAATGCAAGCAGTAGAGAGAAGAATAGGCGATATCTGGTGATCAAGGGGGGGCCTTGCCTGGTAGCTTTGTAGATGAAAGGAATCTTCGAAAGCGTAGTTGTAGTCGAAGACCTAAGCATCAACGGTCTCGGGGTCTATCGCAATATCGGGGTCTACCGAAAAGAAGCAGCGAAGGGGAAACAAATAAATAACAGAGCAACAAAACATCATAAAGCAAGACATCGCAATACGCAGTGTCAGAGGTGACATAAGCAGTACTAGGTGATACCGGCGAATGGGGAAAACATCCGGGAAAGCATTCCCAGTGTTAGGCATTTCCGGATAGATGAAACGGAGGGGGACAGTTCCATGTTCGCTATGAAAGAGGCACGTGACGGATGAACGGAGGGCGTATTCAGAACCGCCGTGTTTTCTGAGAAACTTTCATGTAGAAATTTTTTCGATCCGGTCTACGGTTGAATTCCTAGGAATTTCCGAAGTTTTCTGAAAATCTTCGGAATTCTGCTAAGTCTAAGAAGCCCTCAGTTTTAAACACCACTTAGCCGTTTTCCGGAGCCTATTGCTATTGATCTGTACATCCTATAATTTTGTGCCTTATATCAATTGTGAGCATTTTGCTACGATCTACATGTTAGTATCACTTTTATCCATATTAGAGCCCATTAGCTTGATCATCAACAGCTCTAAAGTAGTCATGAAAATAAAGTTGTTTTCAGTCTTTCACTTAACAGAACTTAGACTTTTGTCATTTTCATAGCATTTAGACCTCACACCTTTTGAAATTGGTCCAATGAAATGTTTTGAACCTTGTCAAGTGTACTACATATCCGTATAATTTTTACCCATGTTGGGAAAAGTTTTGTTGTAGTTTTGCTGCTGTATAAATTAGCATCCAGTGGAGATTTGCAAAAGCTAGCTCACGGTACAGTGCACACACACCACGTTGCACAACACCACGGCCATGGCCAGTAGCGACAACAGTGCAGAGCATTAGGGGCAGCGGCTAGGCAGCAGTAGAAAGCAGCAACGGCAGTGCGGGGTGGCTGGCGCGGTGTGGCATTGGCGGGGGCAGGCATGGCACGCAGGGGCGGTCGGGAGCAGCAGCCAGGGGGGATGACGACCCACAAGTATAGGGGATCTATCGTAGTCCTTTCGATAAGAGTGTCTAACCCAACGAGGAGTAGAAGGAAATGATAAGCGGTTTCCAGCAAGGTATTCTCTGCAAGTACTGAAACAAGTGGTAACAGATAGTTTTGTGATAGGATAATTTGTAACGAGCAACAAGTAACAAAAGTAAATAAAGTGCAGCAAGGTGGCCCAATCCTTTTGTAGCAAAGGACAAGCCTGGACAAACTCTTATATAGAGAAAAGCGCTCCCGAGGACACGTGGGAATATCGTCAGGCTAGTATTCATCACGTTCGTATGATTCGCGTTCGGTACTTTGATAATTTGGTATGTGGGTGGACCGGTGCTTGGGTACTGTCCTTACTTGGACAAGCATCCCACTTATGATTAACCTCTATTGCAAGCATCCGCAACTACAAAAAAAGTATTAAGGTAAACCTAACCATAGCATGAAACATATGGATCCAAATCAGCCCCTTACAAAGCAACGCATAAACTAGGGTTTAAGCTTCTGTCACTCTAGCAACCCATCATCTACTTATTACTTCCCAATGCCTTCCTCTAGGCCCAAATAATGGTGAAGTGTCATGTAGTCAACGTTCACATAACACCACTAGAGGAAGACAACATACATCTCAACAAAATATCGAACGAATACTAAATTCACATGACTACTAATAGCAAGACTTCTCCCATGTCCTCAGGAACAAACGTAACTACTCAAAAAGCATAATCATGATCATAATCAGAGGGGTATTAATATGCATATAGGATCTGAACATATGATCTTCCACCAATTAAACCAACTAGCATCAACTACAAGGAGTAATTAACACTACTAGCAACCTACTAGCACCAATCCCGGACTGAGAGACAAGAATTGGATACAAGAGATGAAGTAGGGTTTTGAGAGGAGATGGTGCTGATGAAGATGTTGATGGAGATTGCCCTCTCCCGATGAGAGGAGCGTTGGTGATGACAATGGCGATGATTTCCCCCTCCCGGAGGGAAGTTTCCCCGGCAGAACAGCTCCGCCAGAGCCCTAGATTGGTTCCGCCAAGGTTCCGCCTCGTGGCGGCGGAGTTTCGTCCGAGAAGATGGCTTATTTTTTTTCACATCGAAAGACTTCATATAGCAGAAGATGGCCACCGGAGGGCCACCAGGGGCCCACGAGGTAGGGGGCGCACCCCCCACCCTCGTGGGCAGGGTGTGGCCCCCCTGGTGAACTTCTTCCGCTGAGTATTTTTTATATATTCTGAAAATGTCTTCCGTGAAGTTTCAGGACTTTTGGAGCTGTGCAGAATAGGTCTCTAATATTTGCTCCTTTTCCAGCCCAGAATCCCAGTTGCCGGCATTCTCCCTCTTTATGTAAACCTTGTAAAATAAGAGAGATAGGCATAAGTATTGTGACATAATTTGTAATAACAGCCCATAATGCAATAAATATCGATATAAAAGCATGATGCAAAATGGACGTATCAACTCCCCCAAGCTTAGACCTCGCTTGTCCTCAAGCGAAAGCCGAAATTGAAAAATATGTCCACATGTTTAGAGATAGAGGTGTCGATAAAAGTAAAATACGGACATGAGGGCATCATGATCATTCTTAGAACAGCAACTTACATAATTCTTGTCATATGATTTCTTATGCTAGAGTAATAATTCAATCACAATTTCAAGTATGAATCGTAAACTTCATTGAAAACTAACAAACTATAATCGCAGTCATTGGAGCAATTGCAATTTAACATAACATAAGAAAGAGTCAATGTATAAGAGCTTTTCAGCAAGTCCACATACTCAACTATCATATAGCCTTTCACAATTGCTGACACTCACGCAATACTTATGGGTATGGAGTTTTAATCGGACAGAGAGAAAGATAGGGGCTTATAGTTTTGCCTCCCAGCGTTTTACCTCAAGGGTAATGTCAACAATAATAGTTCATGAAAACTCACATCCAATTAGCCTATATACCAGGATCTTTCCAACATACTGTGCTTGCCAAAGGATAAAATGTAAAAAGGAAGGGTGAAGATCACCATGACTCTTATGCAAGGTAGGAGATAAAAGTAAAAGATAGGCCCTTCGCAGAGGGAAGCAGAGGTTGTCATGTGCTTTTATGGTTGGATGCACAAAATCTTAATGCGAAATAACGTCACTTTATATTTCCACTTGTGATATGGACCTTTATTATGCAGTTTGTCGCTTTTATTTCGTCCATATCACACGATCGTATAAAGCTTATTTCTCCCACACTAATAAGTCATACATATTTAGAGAGCAATTTTTATTGCTTGCACCGATGACAACTTACTTGGAGGATCTTACTCAATCCATAGGTAGGTATGGTGGACTCTCATGGCAAAACTGGTTTAAGGGTATTTGGAAGCAAAAGTAGTATCTCTACTTGGTGCGACGAATTTGGCTAGCATGAGGGGAAAAGGCAAGCTCAACCATGTTGGATGATCCATGACAATATAATTTATCTCATATGTAAGAAAACATAACCCATTACTTTGTCTTCCTTGTCCAACGTCAACTCTTTAGCATGTCATATTTTAATGAGTGCTCACAATCATAAAAGATGTCCAAGATAGTATATTTATAAGACCTCTCTTTCTTTATTACTTCCTATTAATTGTAACGATGACCAAAACTATGCTTGTCAACTCTCAACAACTTTTATTCATCATACTTTTTATATGTGAGCTCATTACTCTCCATAAGATTCACATGATCTCTTTGTTTCTTTTTATTTCTTTCTCTTTTCTTTTATTCCCTTAGGATCATGGCAAAATAATCAAGCCCTTGACTCAACACTAATCTCTATTATATATAGCTCACGGACTCGATTACATAGAAGGATCATAAAAGCAAAACTCAAAACTAGATCATACTAAAACTTTTATTCTACTAGATCAAGATATTAACAAAAGGATCGAATTAAGAAAAACGGTAAAGATAAAAGTGATGGTGATACGATACCGGGGGACTCCCCCAAGCTTGGCAGATGCCAAGGGAAGTGCCCATACCAGATACTCAATTCTTCTTTGTTGGTGGAGAAGGTGATGGTGGCGTAGGCTTCTTCCTTGATTTGCGCTTGAGGACAGAATTTTGGTCCCTTAGGTCCTCGATCTCCTGTTCCAGGCTCAGTATCTTTTTGCATAGTTCCTGCTTGTTTTCCTGCAAGAGGAGAAAAGGGATAAACTCGATCTTAGGTTTCTTTACTCTATCCGGGAGGCTTGACTTTTTGAACTCCACATGCATGTCCCCAGGTTGAGGTAGTGGGACTTCATCTTCATCTGAGCCTGTCTCCTCCTTTCCCTTGGGTTCATAGTCCTCTTCTTCTTCCGTAGTCCAACCACAATGCTCCACATCCCCATAGACCTTAGGATCTGCAAGGTAATCAGCCACATAGCTTTCTCCTTCCGAATCATGGGACGACATGTTGCTCTGTCTGCGACAGGACAGCTCAAAACAAAGACAAGAGATATTTGCGTGATATAGGAGTCAAAACCCCGGGGATATTATATAATGAATTTTTACCGACCAAAATATGTGTCGTGTACAAAAACGGAGTCCGGAGAGCACACGAGGTGCCCACGAGGTAGGGGGCGCGCCCAGGGGGGTAGGGAGCGCCCTCCACCCTCGTGGTGCCCTCGTGTCCTTCCCGGACTGCTTCTTATTTTTCTATTTTTCTAAATATTCCAAAATGGAGACATATTGCCTTAAAAACTATTTTGGAGTCGGTTTACTTACCGTACCACATATCTATTCCTTTTCGGAGTTTGAAACGTTCCGGAAAGTGTCCCGTATGTATTCCTCTGGGGTTACGGTTTCAATAACATTGGTTTCAACATTTATGGGATTACCTGAGATATAATGTTTGATTCTTTGACCGTTCACCACCTTCGGATTTGTGCCTTCGAAGTTGTTGATTTTTATGGCACCGGAACGATAGACCTCCTCGATAATGTAAGGACCTTCCCATTTAGAGAGAAGTTTTCCTGCAAAAAATCTTAAACGAGAGTTGTATAGCAATACATAATCACCTACATTAAACTCACGCTTTTGTATCCTTTTATCATGCCATCTTTTAACTTTTTCTTTAAATAACTTGGCATTTTCGTAGGCTTGGGTTCTCCATTCATCGAGTGAGCTAATATCAAATAACCTCTTCTCACCGGCAAGTTTAAAATCATAGTTGAGCTCTTTAATAGCCCAATATGCCTTGTGTTCTAGTTCGAGAGGTAAGTGACATGCTTTTCCATAAACCATTTATACGGAGACATACCCATAGGATTTTTATATGTAGTTCTATAGGCCCATAATGCATCATCAAGTTTCTTGGACCAATTCTTTCTAGATCTATTAACAGTCTTTTGCAAAATTAATTTGAGCTCTCTATTACTCAATTCTACTTGACCACTAGACTGAGGGTGATAAGGGGATGCAATTCTATGATTAACATCATACTTAGCAAGCATTTTACGGAAAGCACCATGAATAAAATGTGAACCACCATCAGTCATTAAATATCTAGGGACTCCAAATCTTGGAAAAGTAACTTCTTTAAGCATTTTAATAGAAGTGTTATGATCAGCACTACTAGTTGGAATAGCTTCTACCCACTTAGTAACATAATCAACAGCAACTAAAATATGTGTGTATCCATTAGAGGCAGGAAAAGGTCCCATATAATCAAAGCCCCAAACATCAAATGGTTCAATAACGAGTGAATAGTTCATAGACATTTCTTGACGTCTGCTAATATTACCAATTCTTTGACATTCATCACAAGATAAGACGAACTTACAGGCATCCTTAAAGAGAGTAGGCCAATAAAAACCAGATTGCAATACCTTATGTGCAGTTCTATCTCCAGCATGGTGTCCTCCATAAGCTTCGGAGTGACACTTGCGTAGGATCTGTTCCTGTTCATGCTCAGGTACACAACGTCTAATAACACCATCTACTCCTTCTTTATAAAGATGTGGGTCATCCCAAAAGTAATGCCTCAAATCATAGAAGAACTTTTTCTTTTGCCGGTATGTGAAACTAGGTGGTATAAACTTAGCAACAATGTAATTAGCATAATCAGCATACCATGGAGCAGTATGAGAAGCATTTATGACATTTAATTGCTCATCAGGAAAGCTATCATCAATAGGTAGTGGGTCATCAAGCACATTTTCTAACCTAGACAAGTTGTCTGCAACGGGGTTCTCAGCTCCCTTTATATCAACAATATGTAAGTCAAATTCTTGTAGCAAGAGAACCCATCTAATAAGTCTAGGTTTAGCATCTTTCTTTTCCATGAGATATTTAATAGCAACATGATCAGTGTGAATAGTTACTTTAGAATCAACAATATAAGGTCTGAACTTATCACAAGCAAATACAACTGCTAAGAATTCTTTTTCAGTAGTAGCATAATTTCTTTGGGCATTGTCTAGGATTTTACTAGCATATTGAATAACGTTTAATTTCTTATCAACTCTTTGTCCTAGAACAGCACCTACAGCATAATCACTAGCATCACACATAATTTCAAAGGGTAAATTCCAATCAAGTGGCTGAACAATAGGTGCAGAGATTAATGCTTTCTTAAGTATTTCAAATGATTCTACACAATCATCATCAAATACAAATGGTATATCTTTTTGTAATAAATTAGTCAGAGGCCGAGAAATTTTTGAGAAGTCCTTAATGAACCTCCTATAAAATCCGGCGTGACCAAGGAAACTTCTTATACCTTTGATGTCCTTGGGACATGGCATCTTCTCAATAGCATCAACCTTGGTTTTATCAACCTCAATACCTCTTTCGGAAACTTTATGCCCCAAGACAATACCTTCATTAACCATAAAGTGGCACTTTTCCCAATTCAAGACAAGATTAGTTTCTTCACATCTCTCCAAAACTCGATCAAGGTTGCTCAAGAAATCATCAAAAGAAGATCCATAGACGGAGAAATCGTTCATGAAAACCTCACAAATCTTTTCACAAAAGTCAGAGAATATAGCCATCATGCATCTTTGAAAGGTAGCAGGTGCATTACATAAACCAAAAGGCATACGTCTATAAGCAAAAGTACCAAAAGGGCAAGTAAAAGTAGTCTTTGATTGATCTTTGGCTGACACGGGTATTTGAGAGAAACTGGAGTAACCATCTAGAAAGCAAAAATGTGTATGTTTGGATAATCTTTCTAGCATTTGATCAATAAAAGGTAAGGGGTAATGATCCTTTTTAGTGGCCTTATTTAATTTGCGGAAATCAATTACCATCCTATAACCTGTAATAATTCTTTGAGGAATCAATTCATCTTTATCATTAGGAACGATAGTAATACCTCCCTTCTTAGGGACACAATGGACAGGGCTTACCCACTGACTATCAGCAACGGGATAGATTATACCTACCTTAAGGAGCTTTAGTATTTCCTTTCTTACCACTTCTTTCATTTTAGGATTCGGCCGTCGTTGATGATCACGAACTGGTTTAGCATATTCTTCCAAATTTATTTTATGTTGACATAGAGTGGGACTAATGCCCTTAAGATCATCAAGATTATACCCAATAGCAGCATGGTGCTTCTTCAGAGTTTTCAATAATCTCTCTTCCTCATGCTCTGAAAGGTTAGCACTAATAATAACAGGATATATCTTTTTCTCATCAAGATAAGCATATTTAAGAGTATCCGACAACGGTTTAGGCTCAAAAACGGGATCACCCTTGGGTGGAGGAGGATCCCCTAGGATTTCAACAGGAAAATTGTGTTTCAGAATAGGTTCCTGTTTAAAGAATACTTCATCTATTTCCCTTCTTTCATTCATAAACATATCATTTTCATGGTATAGCAAATATTGTTCTAAAGGATCGCTAGGAGGTACGGCAATAGAAGCAAGACCAATAATTTCATCCTTACTAGGTAATTCTTCTTCACGGTGTTGTCTACTAAATTTAGAGAAATTAAATTCATGAGACATATCATCTAAACCGATAGTAACAACATCCTTTTTGCAATCTATCTTAGCATTAACAGTGTTTAAGAAGGGTCTACCAAATATAATGGGACAAAAGCTATCTTGTGGGGAACCAAGAACAAGAAAATCAGCAGGATATTTAGTTTTCCCACACAAGACTTCAACATCTCTAACAATTCTCATTGGTGAAATAGTATCTCTACTGGCAAGTTTAATTGTGACATCAATATCTTCTAACTCAACAGGTGCAATATCATGCATAATTTATCTACATAGGCTAATAGTTATTGCACTAGCATTGGCACCCATATCACATAAACCATGATAACAATGATCTCCTCTTTTAACAGAAATAACAGGCATGCCTACCACAGGTCTAGGTTTATCTTTAGCACAAGGTTTAGCAATTCTAGCAGTTTCATCACAGAAATAAATAACATGCCCATCAATATTATAAGACAAGAGATCTTTAACAATAGCAGTATTAGGTTTAACTTTAATTTGCCCAGGAGGTGCATAAGTTTTAATATTGCTTTTACGAACCACAGTTGAAGCTTTAGCATGATCCTTTATCCTAACAGGGAAAGGTGGTTTCTCAATATAAGAAGTAGGAACAATTGGATCATTATAAGTGACAATCTTTTCTTCAACTTTAATAGGTGCAGCTACTTTTACTTCTATGGGAGGATGATATTTAAACCACTTCTCCTTGGGGAGATCAACATAAGTAGCAAAAGATTCACAAAAAGAAGCTACTATCTCAGAGTCAAGTCCATATTTAGTGCTAAATTTACGGAAAACATCGGTATCCATAAAAGATTTAATACAATCAAACCTAGGTGTCATACTTGACTCCTTACCTTTGTCGAGGTCCCAATCTTCAGAGTTGCATTTAATTCTTTCCAATAAATCTCATTTGAATTCAATAGTCTTCATCATAAAAGAGCTAGCACAAGAAGTATCAAGCATGGTGCGATTGCTATCAGAAAGCCGAGCATAAAAATTTTGAATAATCATTTCTCTTGAGAGCTCATGATTGGGGCATGAATATAACATTGATTTAAGCCTCCCCCAAGCTTGAGCGATGCTTTCTCCTTCGTGAGGCCAAAAATTATATATATAATTGCGATCACGATGAACAAGATGCATAGGATAAAACTTCTGATGAAATTCCAATTTCAATCGTTTGTAATTCCATGACCCCCATATCATCACATAGCCTATACCCTGTCGATGCATCTCCCTTCAAAGATAAAGGGAAGACCTTCTTCTTAACAACATCTCCGGGTACACCTGCAAGCTTAAATAATCCACAAACTTCATCCACATATATTAGATGCTCATCAGGATGCTTTGTTCCATCTCCTACAAAAGGATTAGCTAGCAGTTTTTCTATCATACCTGAAGGAATTTCAAAGCAGGCATTTTCATTTTTAGTAGGTTCAGTAGGTTGAGGAGCAACTCTTTGCTCAACTGGTCGGGGTGAATATACCCCAAACAAGCCCCTCAGAGGACTACTTTCCATACTAACAAGTGACAGTAAATTTCAGGACACTTTATAAATTTTTCCTTACCAAATTCCACCTACCAAAGGCGCTTCACTCCCCGGCAGCGGCGCCAGAAAAGAGTATTGATGACCCACAAGTATAGGGGATCTATCGTAGTACTTTCGATAAGTAAGAGTGTCGAACCCAACGAGGAGCAGAAGGAAATGATAAGCGGTTTCCAGCAAGGTATTCTCTGCAAGTACTGAAACAAGTGGTAACAGATAGTTTTGTGATAGGATAATTTGTAACGAGCAACAAGTAACAAAAGTAAATAAAGTGCAGCAAGGTGGCCCAATCCTTTTTGTAGCAAAGGACAAGCCTGGACAAACTCTTATATAGAGAAAAGCGCTCCCGAGGACACATGGGAATATCGTCAAGCTAGTTTTCATCATGTTCGTATGATTCGCGTTCGGTACTTTGATAATTCGGTATGTGGGTGGACCGGTGCTTGGGTACTGTCCTTACTTGGACAAGCATCCCACTTATGATTAACCTCTATTGCAAGCATCCGCAACTACAACAAAAGTATTAAGGTAAACCTAACCATAGCATGAAACATATGGATCCAAATCAGCCCCTTACGAAGCAACGCATAAACTAGGGTTTAAGCTTCTGTCACTCTAACAACCCATCATCTACTTATTACTTCCCAATGCCTTCCTCTAGGCCCAAATAATGGTGAAGTGTCATGTAGTCGACGTTCACATAACACCACTAGAGGAAAGACAACATACATCTCATCAAAATATCGAACGAATACCAAATTCACATGACTACTAATAGCAAGACTTCTCCCATGTCCTCAGGAACAAAAGTAACTACTCACAAAGCATAATCATGTTCGTAATCAGAGGGGTATTAATATGCATATAGGATCTGAACATATGATCTTCCACCAATTAAACCAACTAGCATCAACTACAAGGAGTAATTAACACTACTAGCAACCTACTAGCACCAATCCCGGACTGAGAGACAAGAATTGGATACAAGAGATGAAGTAGGGTTTTGAGAGGAGATGGTGCTGATGAAGATGTTGATGGAGATTGCCCTCTCCCGATGAGAGGAGTGTTGGTGATGACGATGGCGATGATTTCCCCCTCCCGGAGGGAAGTTTCCTCGGCAGAACAGCTCCGCCAGAGCCCTAGATTAGTTCCGCCTCGTGGCGGCGAAGTTTCGTCCGAGAAGATGGCTTATTATTTTTTCTCATCGAAATACTTCATATAGCAGAAGTTGGCCACCGGAGGGCCACCAGGGGGCCCACGAGGTAGGGGGCGCGCCCAGGGGGGTAGAGCGCGCCCCCCACCCTCGTGGGCAGGGTGTGGCCCCCCTGGTGAACTTCTTCCGCTGAGTATTTTTTATATATTCTGAAAACGTCTTCCATGAAGTTTCGGGACTTTGGAGCTGTGTAGAATAGGTCTCTAATATTTGCTCCTTTTCCAGCCCAGAATCCCAGCTGCCGGCATTCTCCCTCTTTATGTAAACCTTGTAAAATAAGAGAGAATAGGCATAAGTATTGTGAGATAATGTGTAATAACAGCCCATAATGCAATAAATATCGATATAAAAGCATGATGCAAAATGGACATATCAGGGGAGCGGTTGCATCAGCGGGAGCTCCGTCGGGCGAGGCGCGGTGGCTGCGACACAGGGCGGCTACTGCAGCGAAGGTGCGGGTGAGCACGGCGAGTGCTTATGCAGGGTAAGGCAGGGCACGGCCGGGGGCTTGCAGGCACGCACCTGGGCGCGGCGAGCAGAGCTCGGGCCCCCTGCCATGGCGGTCGTCGCGGTGGGGGTGCCAAACTACGACGACTTGAGGGACGAGGAGCAGTAGGGGCGGGGAGGGGAGCTCACCGCGTATCTAAAGGAGGCAACGGTGAGGTCGGGGGTTGACCAAAGTAGTGGTACTCAACGACGGACGACGACGATGTCCACGATGAAGACAGTGGCGATGGAGAGTGTACAGGTCGCCCCGACTTGTCTCAACGCCCATGGACGAAGGAGTTGAAGGTGGGGAAGCTCCTCGACAACCCGTTGCGACGAGGAGAGGCCGGTGGCCGCGGGATCAACGCGGCGGCGACGACCAGATCTCGGTCTCGAGTCAACCTTCAAGAGAGAGAGCAAGCGAGGGGATAAGTGAGGATTAGGGTTTTACTACGCGGTCGAGAGTGGCCTTAACTGTCTCCAAGTTGCCTCGGATGGTCGACATGAGCAACATCCGAGCGTGAACAGGCGGCCGAGTGCCACGCCATGGTGCTGCCTCCTCCCTCACGGGAGATGGGAGAAAGGCCAGGGCAAATGGGCCAGACCGCACTGTAGCCTTGACTGGGCCAAGTGCACAGTTCTTTTGTTTTTTATTTTGTATTCTTTTGCTATTAAATGTATTTAGTTTAAACCAATATTTAGTACATAAATACTAAGCAATGTGTGTAGCTAGAACCACGGGTTACAATTTACTTTGAATTGTTTACTTATTGTATGATTTCAAATTGGCTCAAATAAATGCAGATGGTCCAAACTTAATTAGGTTAAGGGCATTTTAAGTATTCAAATAATGTTGGTTCATTCATGGTAATTAGTTAATGAATATTTGCAACCTAACAAACATTTTTTATTTACTATTTTGAAGACACGAAAATTTGACTTGCATTATATGTTTGAATTTGACTTGAGTTTTAATTTAGTGACAATTTAGCTTAACAAACATGGCGACATGGCATCATTAGCAAGGGGTTACTATAGCTTAATTATTGGGGCGTCACACACAACCACTTGACTCAACTGGGAGTTAATCTTCCTGATGATAGTGTCATTGACAGAGTTCTTCAATCACTCCCACCAAGCTACAAGAGCTTCGTGATGAACTATAATATGCAAGGGATGGATAAGACGATTCCTGAGCTCTTCGCAATGCTAAAGGTTGCGTAGGAAGAAATCAAGAAGGAGCATCAAGTGTTGATGGTCAACAAGACCACCAGTTTCAAGAAAATGGGTGAAGAACAGCAAGAAGAACAGCAAACCAGTTGATGCTCAAGTGAAGAAACCCAAGTCTGGACCTAAGCCTGAGAGTGAGTGCTTCTACTACAAAGGTCTGGTCACTGGAAGCGGAACTGCCCCAAGTATTTGGCGGAGAAGAAGGATGGCAAAGTGAAAGGTATATTTGATATACATGTTACTGATGTGTACCTTACTAATGCTCGCAGTAGTGCCTGGGTATTTGATACTGGTTCAGTTGCTAACATTTGCAACTCGAAACAGGGGCTACGGATTAAGCGAAGATTGGCTAAGGACGAGGTGATGATGCGCGTGGGAAATGGTTCCAAAGTCGATGTGATCGCCGTCGGCACGCTACCTCTACATCTACCTTCAGGATTAGTTTTAGACCTAAATAATTGTTATTTGGTGCCAGCATTGAGCATGAACATTATTTCTGGATCTTGTTTGGTGTGAGACGGTTATTCATTTAAATCAGAGAATAATGGTTGTTACATTTATATGAGTAATATCTTTTATGGTCATGCACCCTTGATGAGTGGTCTATTTTTACTAAATCTTGATAGTAGTGATACACATGTTCATAGTATTGAAGCCAAAAGATACAGAGTTGATAATGATAGTGCAACTTATTTGTGGCACTGCCGTTTGGGTCATATTGGTGTAAAGCGCATAAAGAAACTCCATTCTGATGGACTTCTGGAATTACTTGATTATGAATCACTTGGTACTTGCGAACCATGTCTCATGGGCAAGATGACTAAAACTCCGTTCTTCGGAACAATGGAGCGAGCAACAGAGTTATTAGAAATCATACATACTGATGTATGTGGTCCAATGAACATTGAGGCTCACGGCGGATTTCGTTATTTTCTCATCTTCACAGATGATTTGAGCAGATATGGGTATATCTACTTAATCAAACATAAGTATGAAACATTTGAAAAGTTCAAAGAATTTCAGAGTGAAGTGGAAAATCATCGTAACAAGAAAATAAAGTTTCTACAATCTGATCGTGGAGGAGAACATTTGAGTTATGAGTTTGGTCTTCATTTGAAACAATGCAGAATAGTTCCGCAACTCACGCCACCCGAAACACCACAGCATAATGGTGTGTCCGAACGTCGTAATCATACTTTACTAGATATGGTGCGATCTACGATGTCTCTTACTAATTTACCGCTATCGTTTTTGGGTTATGCTTTAGAGACGGCTGCATTCACGTTAAATAGGGCACCATCTAAATCCGTTGAGACGACACCTTATGAACTATGGTTTGGCAAGAAACCCAAGTTGTCGTTTCTTAAAGTTTGGGGCTGCGATGCTTATGTGAAAAAGCTTCAACTTGATAAGCTCGAACCCAAATCGGAGAAATGTGTCTTCATAGGATACCCAAAGGAGACTGTTGGGTACACCTTCTATCACAAATCCAAAGGCAAGATATTCGTTGCTAAGAATGGATCCTTTCTAGAGAAGGAGTTTCTCTCGAAAGAAGTGAGTGGGAGGAAAGTAGAACTTGATGAGGTAATTGTACCTGCTCCCTTATTGTAAAATGGTTCATCACTGAAATCAGTTCCAGTGATTCCTACACCAGTAAGTGAGGAAGCTAATGATGATGATCATAAAACTTCTGATCAAGTTACTACCGAACCTCGTAGGTCAACAAGAGTGAGATCCGCACCAGAGTGGTACGATAATCATGTTCTGGAAGTCATGTTACTTGACCATGATGAACCTACGAACTATGAGGAAGCGATGATGAGCCCAGATTCCGCAAAATGGCTTGAGGACATGAAATCTGAGATGGGATCCATGTATGAGAACGAAGTATGGTCTTTCGTTGACTTGCCCGATGATCAGCGGGCCATAGAGAATAAATGGATCTTCAAGAAGAAGACTGACGCTGACGGTAATATTACTGTCTACAAAGCTCGACTTGTTGCGAAAGGTTTTTGACAAGTTCAAGGACTACGATGAGACCTTCTCACCCGTAGCGATGCTTAAGTGAAAGGTGTTCCCTATGCTTCAGCCATAGGCTCTATCATGTATGCAATGATGTGTACCAGACCTGATGTGTGCCTTGCTATCAGTCTAGCAGGGAGGTACCAAAGTAATGCAGGAGTGAGCGGTCAAGAACATCATGAAATACCTGAAAAGGACTAAGGATATGTTTCTCGTATATGGGGGCGACAAAGAGCTCGTCGTAAACGGTTACGTCGATGCAAGCTTTGACACTGATCCGGATGACTCTAAGTCATAAACCAGATACGTGTTTTTATTAAATGGTGGAGCTGTCAGTTGGTGCAGTTCCAAGCAGAGCGTCGTGGCAGGATCTACGTGTGAAGCGGAATACATAGCTGCTTCGGAAGCAGCAAATGAAGGATTCTGGATGAAGGAGTTCATATCTGATCTAGGTATAATACCTAGTGCATCGGGTCCAATGAAAATCTTTTGTGACAATACTGGTGCAATTGCCTTGGCAAAGGAATCTAGATTTCACAAGAGAACCAAGCACATCAAGAGACACTTCAATTCCATCTGCGATCAAGTCAAGGAGGGAGACATAGAGATTTGCAAGATACATACGGATCTAAATGTTGCAGACCCGTTGACTAAGTCTCTCTCATGAGAAAAACATGATCAGCACCAAGACTCCATGGGTCTTAGAATCATTACAATGTAATCTAGATTATTGACTCTAGTGCAAGTGGGAGACTAAAGGAAATATGCCCTAGAGGCAATAATAAAGTTGTTATTTATATTTCCTTATATCATGATAAATGTTTATTATTCATGCTAGAATTGTATTAACCGGAAACTTAGTACATGTGTGAATACATAGACAAACATAATGTCACTAGTATGCCTCTACTTGACTAGCTCGTTGAATCAATGATGGTTATGTTCCCTAACCATAGACATGAGTTGTCATTTGATTAACAGGGTCACATCATTAGAGAATGATGTGATTGACTTGACCCATCCATTAGCTTAGCACGATGATCATTTAGTTTGTTGCTATTGCTTTCTCCATAACTTATACATGTTCCTATGACTATGAGATCATGTAACTCCTGAATGCCGGAGGAACACTTTGTGTGCTACCAAACATCACAACATAACTGGGTGATTATAAAGATGCTCTACAGGTGTCTCCGATGGTGTTTGTTGAGTTGGCATAGATCGAGAATAGGATTTGTCACTCCGATTGTCGGAGAGGTATCTCTGGGCCCTCTCGGTAATGCACATCACTATAAGCCTTGCAAGCAATGTGACTAATGAGTTAGTTACGGGATGATGCATTACAGAACGAGTAAAGAGACTTGCCGGTAACAAGATTGAACTAGGTATTGAGATACCGATGATCGAATCTCGGGCAAGTAACATACCGATGACAGAGGGAAAAACGTATATTGTTATGCGGTTTGACCGATAAAGATCTTCGTAGAATATGTGGGAGCCAATAGGAACATCCAGGTTCCGCTATTGGTTATTGACCGGAGACGTGTCTCGGTCATCTCTATATAGTTCTCGAACCCGTAGGGTCCGCTTAACGTTCGGTGACGATCGGTATTATGAGTTTATGTGTTTTGATGTACCGAAGGTAGTTCGGAGTCCCGGATATGACCACGGACATGACGAGGAGTCTCGAAATGGTTGATACATAAAGATTGATATATTGGATGGCTATATTCGGACACCGGATGAGTTTTGGGGGTCACCGGATAATTATCGGAGTGCTGGGGGGGGTTATCGGAACCCCCGGGGGGAACTACTGGGCCAACATGGGCCTTGTGAGAGAGAGAGGAGGGGTCATAGGGCTGCCCCCCTGGGAGTCCGAATTGGACAAGGAGGGGGCGGCGCCCCCTCTTTCCCTCCCTCTCTCCCTCTCTCCCTCTCTTTCCTTTCCCCTCCTTCGTCCTAGTTGGACTAGGAAAGGAGGAGTCCTACTCCTACTAGGAGGAGGACCCCTCCCTCTCCTTGGCGTGCCCCGAGGCCGGCCGGCCTCGCCCTTGCTCCTTTATATACGGGGGCACGGGGCACCCTAGAACACACAAGTTGATCATTGATCCCTTAGCCGTGTGCGGTGCCCCCCTCCACCATAATCCACCTCGGTCATATCGTAGTGGTGCTTAGGTGAAGCCCTGTTCCGGTAGCATCATCATCACCATCATAACACCGTCATGCTGACGAAGCTCTCCCTCGACACTCTGCTGGATTGTGAGTTCATGGGACGTCACCGAGCCGAATGTGTGCAGATCGCGGAGGTGTCGTACTTTCGGTACTAGGATCGGTCGATCGTGAAGACGTACGACAACATCAACCGCGTTGTCATAACGCTTCCGCTTACGGTCTACGAGGGTACGTGGACAACACTCTCCCCTCTCATTGCTATGCATCACCGTGATCTTGCGTGTGCATAGGAATTTTTTTGAAATTACTGCGTTCCCCAACAAGATCATGGGCACGTGTCAGCCGTTTCCTGCAAAATTATCGATAATTGAATAGAAAGCCGAAAGGTTTGAGGAAGGGCAAGCGCCAAAACAGATGAAGGAATTGAGGAAGATTTTATTCGCGACCAAGGGCGTCGGGAAGAAATCTTCTTCAGATCAAGTGCATGTTTATGACACGAGGAACAGAGAGAAAAAAAAAAGAAAAGGAATTTAAACAAAAACACCAAAAGAAACCAACTGAAAAGGAGATCAAGAACGCTACGAATAAAAACAAGAAAACAGTTGCACCAACAATGATTGCACTCCGGGCAAACAATGAGAGTGTGATATCCCTGAGAGTGTTTCCTGTGAGAAATGATTAGTTCTTCTTCACAACCCACACCTATGTGGGACGTGATGATCTCATTTGCTTCGCCTGGCTCAGGATATTTCTTCTGCGTGTTCTGCGTGACACCTGAGTGTTATGATAATAATCATATGAATAGGCATGGAAGTTGTTCCATGAAGTATGAGTATAATGATTAGAGGATATGCGCATGTACTCCTTCTGACGCAAGTGAGGGTGATAATCATTCGAAAATAACAATCGATTCGGCTGTGAATGGTAGCCATTTCCTCGTTGATGATTATCCTGCACAGTCAGATTAGCAGTAACAGATAGATTTTCAATAATATTTTTCTTCACCCAAATTTGCTTATTGGGAGAGCCTGCCATGCAGTTAGTTCCAACATATCATGCGAAAACCTTTCCATTCTGTTGCTTGAAAAGTTTGTAACTTGAGTCATTCGACTCGTTAGTTTCAACGGGAATGGGCGAAAGATAACCAGAAAGAGTTTCAGGTTCAAGGGTTTTACTATTTTCTCGAACCCAAGTTGTACTAGGATATTGTACGGGAGTCCAGTACGAACCATCCACATTAAGTTTCTTTTCGAAACTTAATCCTTCCTTCTGAGGATTTTTCTGAAGAATGGACTTCTTGAGCACATCACACAAGGTTTGATGCCCTTTCAGGCTCCTTAGCATTCCAATCTCAAGTAAGCCTCTTAACCTGCAATTTTCTTCAGTAAGAGCAGCAAAATCCTCAGAAGAGGGGTTAGTGGTGCCATTAGCAGTGACGGTGTTCTCTTTCACAACATTGGAAGTTTCAGCATGAGAATCTGCATTGCTGTGTTCTAGGAAAGTTAAGCATGGGGGTACAAGACCATCAGGAAGTTGAACAGATTTATCGGCGAAGAGAGAAGCTTTTTCTAAAGCCAGTTCATTATGAGACTCTTTCAGTGACACCAGTTCTTGATTCCTGCTAAGGAGTTCATTTGATAAACCCTGGTAGTCAACTATAAGTGAGTCATATCAAATGGTAAGATTATCAATAGTTGATGAAAAAAGCATCTTACTCTTCAATCAACTTTCGATTCTTCTCCATCTCTTCAACCAGTAATCCTTTAGTTTTTATGAGATTTCTTTCAAGCATTTCAAGTTCATCGTGTTGAGATTTAGCAACTTGACCAGCTTGGCATAAGATATGTATTCAGGAGAGCATTCATCCATGGACCTTAGGTGTGTTGGCGGATACCTAATCCTTTGAGGATTTTTCCATGAGGCAAAAGGCGATTGGTTCATCATTGCTTGATTCATCATCACTTGATTCATCATCATCGGTGTCTGAGTTCGTGAATTTCTTCGATGATTCAATGGCAAAGTAGGCATTACTTCTCCCAATCCTTTTGTAAAATCCTTCTTCATCGAAATCAGTATCCGTGGCTTCTTCTTAAGATTCTACTGTCAAGTCTGCGTATGCTCTGTTCAATCATGACATCCTATTCATGTTTGATTCGATGACTGCTCTGGCCTTAATGTCAGTGACTGGTGTCTTCGAAGAAAATGAGGTAGTAATTTCCTTTGAGAGCTTAGTATGACGGTCCATTCGAGTAAAACCACTGCAGTGAAGATATTTCCATCTGTTGCTAGGTTTTCCTTCCCAACTAGGGCAATCAGCGATGACATGGCCGTATAGTTTGCATTTGAAGCACTTCATATCTTTCGGAGGCAGACGTCTTCTTGATGATTCTGGTGCATGGAATTCTTCATTGTTGACGAGATAAAGGTTGTGTCTCTTAAGATCACTCGGTCGTCGTGTGAGCATTTCAAGTTCTCGAGTGATGGAGTGTTGATTTTCGACATCTTCTTCTTCTTCAGAACTGCCATAATGTGAGAGGATTTGTCCTTCACCTTCCGAAGAGGATTCTTGATTTTCCGTTTCTACTTCCATCTTTTCTTCATGGATTGACAACAGTGTCATGATCTCGACATAGTGAAGCTCTTCATAGTCAGGTCTTTGTTTGATATTAGACAAAATGAGATCAAAGGATTCATCAAGAACACTCAGAAGCTTGTTGACTACATCTCTATCAGTGATATAGGTTACCCCTAGCTAATGTAGTCTTTCAACAATGTTTGTCAATCGATCAGTGAGTTCCATAACACTTTCCTTGTGCGGGCTTCTAAATCCAGTGAACATGGTCTGCAGCATTTTGATGTGAGGATCAGATCAGGCAACAAGATCTACATGAGCACTGTTAAGAGCATACCACATTTTCTTCGCAGTGTTGAGCCGGTGAAACCGAAGGAAAATGTCTTTTGATAGACTGCCACATATGATATCTTTTGCTTGAGCATCCAAGTGCAGATTTTCCTTGTCATCGGAGGACAGATTGTTATGTTGCTGAATGGTGTAGCCCTCTTCCACAATCTGCCACAGATCATAGTTGACGGCTTGAATTCTGATTCTCATTCGTTCCTTCCAGTACAGATAGTCATTTCCATCAAAGATGGGAAACCTTTCAGAGTGCAAGGATCTACCTGCAATCGACATACTAAAAACTCCAAGGACGTTAGACCTTTAATAAACAGAGACAGCGAGTACCCTCTCTGATACCAATTGTTAGGACCGAGAGCATATCGACCAGAGGGGGTGAATGGGAGATTCAAATTTTCTTTCGAAAGCTTTGAACTCAGTTCACACACTGCAACGAAATAGAGTATTGAGAGAAATTCATTTAATAAGATTTCTTCGTCAAAGGCATATTCATCGAGAAAAGCATTTACAACGGAACGAGCTTGATTGATAATTGGTTTAACTACGATGAGAGTTATGCAACAAGCAAACAAGTGTAACAGAATGAGACAAAACATAATAATCGCTAAAGGAAATACAATCTTAGGGTTACACCAAATAACAAAGATACAGATAGAAGATGTAGGGAACAGGATGAAGCTAACGAAAAGATTCGACACTACAACACAAAATAGAAGACACAGAGAGAGTAGAGATCAGAGAATATAATGGCATTGAGCATGAATGGAAATTACTGAAAGAATTGTAGTAGAGTAGATATAACCAGTGGTGCTCGATGGCGACAAGAGATTTGGTAGATCCGTTCACCTTTCTGCCAAAGGGCTACGTCCGGTTGGAGGGGCTGTGACTTAACACAGAAGATAAACTCTCTTTACCCTATTCTCCTTCAACACAGAGTTGATCAGACTCAGGTTGATTTCACTCGTGGTAGATCCTTGTCAGCGATCTCCAAACCTTTGGTCGACCTTCGCGAACCACAATCACTCTTGGTTGCTGAAGATCAGGCTCAGTGAAGACAACGAATCTTCATCACTCGAAGCCAAACCTATCTGTCTAGAGAGTGTGCAGCTCTCAAGAGTAACATGTACAAGAACTCTCACTCAGAGATGTTGTGATGCTAAACCACTATCTAAGTTTGGGCTCTTGGTTTTGTCTCAATGGATCTTAAACTTAAATCATTCGAAGAGGGGTTGCTCAAATCAATCTTCTCAGAAATCTCAAGTGGAGCAGCCAACGAATAACGTTGGAGCGTGGTGGCTATATATAACCGCAGCCTTCCCAGATGGGAAATGACCAAATTGGACATCGGCCTCAGCCAATAGCCGAACGACATGATGAAGGAAATATGCCCTAGAGGCAATAATAATGTTATTATTTTATTTCCTTATATCATGATAAATGTTTATTATTCATGCTAGAATTGTATTATCCGGAAACATAATACTTGTGTGAATACATACACAAACTAAACGTCACTAGTATGCCTCTACTTGACGAGCTCATTAATCAAAGATGGTTATGTTTCTTAACCATAGACATGTGTTGTCATTTTATTAATGGGATCGCATTATTAGGAGAATGATGTGATTGACATGACCCATTCCATTAGCTTAGCACCCGATCGTTTAGTATGTTGCTATTGCTTTCTTCATGACTTATACATGTTCCTATGACTATGAGATTACGCAACTCCCGTTTGCCAGAGGAACACTTTGTGTGCTACCAAACGTCACAACGTAACTGGGTGATTATAAAGGAGCTCTACAGGTGTCTCCAAAGGTAAATGTTGGGTTGGCGTATTTCGAGATTAGGATTTGTCACTCCGATTGTCGGAGAGGTATCTCTGGGCCCTCTCGGTAATGCACATCACATAAGCCTTGCAAGCATTGCAACTAATGAGTTAGTTGCGAGATGATGTATTACGAAACGAGTAAAGAGACTTGCCAGTAACGAGATTGAACTAGGTATTAAGATACCGACGATCGAATCTCGGGCAAGTAATATACCGATGACAAAGGGAACAACGTATGTTGTTATGCGGTCTGACCGATAAAGATCTTCGTAGAATATGTAGGAGCCAATATGAGCATCCAGGTTCCGCTATTGGTTATTGACCGGAGACGTGTCTCGGTCATGTCTACATTGTTCTCGAACCCGTAGGGTCCGCACGCTTAAGGTTTCGATGATAGTTATATTATGAGTTTATGAGTTTTGATGTACCGAAGTTAGTTCGGAGTCCCGGATGCGATCATGGACATGACGAGGAGTCTCGAAATGGTCGAGACATAAAGATTGATATATTGGACGGCTATATTCGGACACCGGAAGTGTTCCGGGTGATTTCGGAGAAAACCGGAGAGCCGAAGGGTTACCGGAACCCCCCTGGGAGAAGTAATGGGCCATATGGGCCTTAGTGGAGAGAGAGAAGGGCAGCCAGGGTGGGCCACGCGCCTCCTCCCCCCTGATCCGAATTGGACTAGGAGAGGGGGGCGGCGCCCCCCTTTCCTTCTCCCTCCCCACTTCCTTCCTCCTCCTAGTAGGAGTCCTACTCCTACTAGGAGGAGGACTCCTCCTTGGCGCGCCATAGGGCCGGCCGGCCTCCTCCCCTTGCTCCTTTATATACGGGGGCAGAGGGCACCCCTAGACACACAAGTTGATCCAAGTGATCGTTTTCTTAGCCGTGTGCGGTGCCCCCTTCCACCATAATCCTCGATAATATTGTAGTGGTGCTTAGGCGAAGCCCTGCGACAGTTGAGCATCAAGATCGTCACCATGCCATCGTGTTGACGGAACTCTTCCCCGACACTTTGCTGGATCGGAGTCTGGGGATCATCATCGAGCTGAACGTGTGCTAGAACTCGGAGGTGTCGTACGTTCGGTACTTGGATCGGTCGGATCGGGAAGACGTACGAATACTTCCTCTACGTTGTGTCAACACTTCCGTTGCCGGTCTACGAGGGTATGTAGATAACGCTCTCCCCTCTCGTTGCTATGCATCACCATGATCTTGTGTGTGCGTAGGAAATTTATTGAAATTACTACGTTCCCCAACAGTGGTATCAGAGCCTAGGTTTTATGTGTTGATGTTATATGCACAAGTAGAACACAAGTGAGTTGTGGGCGATATAAGTCATACTGCTTACCAGCATGTCATACTTTGGTTCGGCGGTATTGTTGGACGAAGTGGCCCGGACCAACATTACGCGTACGCTTACGCGAGACCGGTTCTCCCGACGTGCTTTGCACAAAGGTGGCTAGCGGGTGACAGTTTCTCCAACTTTAGTTGAACCGAGTGTGGCTACGCCCGGTCCTTGCGAAGGTTAAAACAGCACCAACTTGACAAACTATCGTTGTGGTTTTGATGCGTAGGTAAGATTGGTTCTTGCTTAAGCCCGTAGCAGCCACGTAAAACTTGCAACAACAAAGTAGAGGATGTCTAACTTGTTTTTGCAGGGCATGTTGTAATGTGATATGGTCAAGACATGATGCTAAATTTTACTGTATGAGATGATCATGTTTTGTAACCAAGTTATCGGCAACTGGCAGGAGCCATATGGTTGTCGCTTTATTGTATGCAATGCAATTGCGCTGTAATGCTTTACTTTATCACTAAGCGGTAGCGATAGTCGTGGAAGCATAAGATTGGCTAGACGACAACGATGCTACGATGGTGATCAAGGTGTCGCGCCGGTGACGATGGTGATCACGACGGTGCTTCGAAGATGGAGATCACAAGCACAAGATGATGATGGCCATATCATATCACTTATATTGATTGCATGTGATGTTTATATTTTATGCATCTTATCTTGCTTTGATTGACGGTAGCATTTTAAGATGATCTCTCACTAATTATCAAGAAGTATTCTCCCTGAGTATGCACTGTTGCGAAAGTTCTTCGTGCTGAGACACCACGTGATGATCGGGTGTGATAGGCTCTACGTTCAAATACAACGGGTGCAAAACAGTTGCACACGCGGAATACTCAGGTTATACTTGACGAGCCAAGCATATACAGATATGGCCTCGGAACACGGAGACCGAAAGGTCGAGCGTGAATCATATAGTAGATATGATCAACATAGTGATGTTCACCAATGAAACTACTCCATCTCACGTGATGATCGGACATGGTTTAGTTGATTTGGATCACGTAATCACTTAGAGGATTAGAGGGATGTCTATCAAAGTGGGAGTTCTTTAGTAATATGATTAATTGAACCTAAATTTATCATGAACTTAGTACCTGATAGTATCTTGCTTGTTTATGTTTGATTGTAGATAGATGGCCCGTGCTGTTGTTCCGTTCAATTTTAATGTGTTCCTTGAGAAAGCAAAGTTGAAAGATGATGGTAGCAATTACACGGACTGGGTCCGTAACTTGAGGATTATCCTCATTGCTGCACAGAAGAATTACGTCCTGGAAGCACCGCTGGGTGCCAGGCCTGCTGCTGGAGCAACACCAGATGTTATGAACGTCTGGCAGAGCAAAGCTGATGACTACTCGATAGTTCAGTGTGCCATGCTTTACGGCTTAGAATCGGGACTTCAACGACGTTTTGAACGTCATGGAGCATATGAGATGTTCCAGGAGTTGAAGTTAATATTTCAAGCAAATGCCCGGATTGAGAGATATGAAGTCTCTAATAAGTTCTATAGCTGCAAGATGGAGGAGAACAGTTCTGTCAGTGAGCATATACTCAAAATGTCTGGGTATAATAATCACTTGATTCAATTGGGAGTTAATCTTCTAGATGATTGCGTCATTGACAGAATTCTCCAATCACTGCCACCAAGCTACAAGAGCTTCGTGATGAACTATAATATGCAAGGGATGAATAAGACTATTCCCGAGCTCTTCGCAATGCTGAAAGCTGCGGAGGTAGAAATCAAGAAGGAGCATCAAGTGTTGATGGTCAACAAGACCACTAGTTTCAAGAAAAAGGGCAAAGGGAAGAAGAAGGGGAACTTCAAAAAGAACAGCAAGCAAGTTGCTACTCAAGAGAAGAAACCCAAAACTGGACCTAAGCCTGAAACTGAGTGCTTCTACTGCAAGCAGACTGGTCACTAGAAGCGGAACTGCCCCAAGTATTTGGCGGATAAGAAGGATGGCAAGGTGAACAAAGGTATATGTGATATACATGTTATTGATGTGTACCTTACTAATGCTCGCAGTAGCACCTGGGTATTTGATACGGGTTCTGTTGCTAACATTTGCAACTCGAAACAGGGACTATGGATTAAGCGAAGATTAGCTAAGGACGAGGTGACGATGCGCGTGGGAAATGGTTCCAAAGTCGATGTGATCGCGGTCGGCACGCTACCTCTACATCTACCTTCGGGATTAGTATTAGACCTAAATAATTGTTATTTGGTGCCAGCGTTAAGCATGAACATTATATCTGGATATTGTTTGATGCGAGACGGTTATTCATTTAAATCAGAGAATAATGGTTGTTCTATTTATATGAGTAATATCTTTTATAGTCATGCACCCTTAAAGAGTGATTTATTCTTATTAAATCTCGATAGTAGTGATACACATATTCATAATGTTGAAGCCAAAAGATGCAGAGTTGATAATGATAGTGCAACTTATTTGTGGCACTGCCGTTTGGGTCATATCGGTGTAAAGCGCATGAAGAAACTCCATACTGATGGACTTTTGGAACCACTTGATTATGAATCGCTTGGTACTTGCGAACCGTGCCTTATGGGTAAGATGACAAAAACACCGTTCTCCGGTACTATGGAGAGAGCAACAGATTTGTTGGAAATCATACATACAGATGTATGTGGTCCAATGAATGTTGAGGCTCGTGGCGGATATCGTTATTTTCTCACCTTCACAGATGACTTAAGCAGATATGGGTATATCTACTTAATGAAAATAAGTCTGAAACGTTTGAAAAGTTCAAAGAATTTCAGAGTGAAGTGGAAAATCATCGTAACAAGAAAATAAAATTCCTATGATTTGATCGTGGAGGAGAACATTTGAGTTACGAGTTTGGTGTACATTTGAAACAATGCGGAATAGTTTCGCAACTCACGCCACCCGGAACACCACAGCGTAATGGTGTGTCCGAACATCGTAATCGTACTTTACTTGATATGGTGCGATCTATGATGTCTCTTACTGATTTACCGCTATCATTTTGGGGTTATGCTCTAGAGACGGCTGCATTCACGTTAAATAGGGCACCATCAAAATCCGTTGAGACGACGCCTTATGAACTGTGGTTTGGCAAGAAACCAAAGTTGTCGTTTCTGAAAGTTTGGGGTTGCGATGCTTATGTGAAAAAGCTTCAACCTGATAAGCTCGAACTCAAATCGGAGAAATGTGTCTTCATAGGATATCCAAAGGAAACTATTGGATACACCTTCTATCACAGATCCGAAGGCAAGACTTTTGTTGCTAAATTCAGAAACTTTCTAGAGAAGGAGTTTCTCTCGAAAGAAGTGAGTGGGAGGAAAGTAGAACTTGATGAGGTAACTGTACCTGCTCCCTTATTGGAAATTAGTACATCACAGAAACCAGTTTCTATGACACCTACACCAATTAGTGAGGAAGCTAATGATGATGATCATGAAACTTCAGAATAAGATACTACTAAACCTCGTAGATCAACCAGAGTAAGATCCGCACCAGAGTGGTACGGTAATCCTGTTCTGGAAGTCATGCTACGAGATCATGATGAACCTACGAACTATGGAGAAGCGATGGTGAGCCCAGATTCCGCAAAATGGCTTGAAGCCATGAAATCTGAGATGGAATCCATGTATGAGAATAAAGTATGGACTTTGGTTGACTTGCCCAATGATCGGCAAGCAATTGAGAATAAATGGATCTTCAAGAAGAAGACTGACGCTGACGGTAATGTTACTGTCTACAAAGCTCAACTTGTCGCAAAAGGTTTTCGACAAATTCAAGGGATTGACTACGATGAGACCTTCTCACCCGTAGCGATGCTTAAGTCTGTCCGAATCATGTTAGCAATTGCCGCATTTTATGATTATGAAATTTGGCAGATGGATGTCAAAACTGCATTCCTGAATGGATTTCTGAAAGAAGAGTTGTATATGATGCAGCCGGAAGGTTTTATCGATCCAAAGGGAGCTGACAAAGTGTGCAAGCTCCAGCGATCCATTTATGGACTGGTGCAAGCCTCTCAGAGTTGGAATAAACGCTTTGATAGTGTAATCAAAGCATTTGGTTTTGTACAGACTTTTGGAGAAGCCTGTATTTACAAGAAAGTGAGTGGGAGCTCTGTAGCATTTCTGATATTATATGTAGATGACATATTACTAATCGGAAATGATATAGAATTTCTGAATAGCATAAAGGGATACTTGAATAAGAGTTTTTCAATGAAAGACCTCGGTGAAGCTACTTACATATTGGGCATTAAGATCTATAGAGACAGATCAAGACGCTTAATTGGACTTTCACAAAGCACATACCTTGACAAAGTTTTGAAAAAGTTCAAAATGGATCAAGCAAAGAAAGGATTCTTGCATGTGTTATAAGGTGTGAAATTGAGTAAGACTCAATGCCCGACCAATGCAGAAGATAGAGAGAAAATGAAAGATGTTCCCTATGCTTCAGCCATAGGCTCTATCATGTATGCAATGCTGTGTACCAGACCTGATGTGTGTCTTGCTATAAGTCTAGCAGGGAGGTACCAAAGTAATCCAGGAGTGGATCACTGGACAGCGGTCAAGAACATCCTGAAATACCTGAAAAGGACTAAGGATATGTTTCTCATATATGGAGGTGACAAAGAGCTCATCGTAAATGGTTACGTTGATGCAAGCTTTGACACTGATCCGGACGATTCTAAATCGCAAACCGGATACGTGTTTACATTAAACGGTGGAGCTATCAGTTGGTGCAGTTCTAAACAAAGCGTTGTGGCGGGATCTACATGTGAAGCGGAGTACATAGCTGCTTCGGAAGCAGCAAACGAAGGAGTCTGGACGAAGGAGTTCATATCCGATCTAGGTGTCATACCTAGTGCATCGGGTGCGATGAAAATCTTTTGTGACAATACTGGTGCAATTGCCTTGGCAAAGAAATCCAGATTTCACAAGAGAACCAAGCACATCAAGAGACGCTTCAATTCCATCCGGGATCTAGTCCAGGTGGGAGACATAGAGATTTGCAAGATACATACGGATCTGAATGTTGCAGACCCATTGACTAAGCCTCTTCCACGAGCAAAACATGATCAGCACCAAAGCTCCATGGGTGTTAGAATCATTACCGTGTAATCTAGATTATTGACTCTAGTGCAAGTGGGAGACTGAAGGAAATATGCCCTAGAGGCAATAATAATGTTATTATTTTATTTCCTTATATCATGATAAATGTTTATTATTCATGCTAGAATTGTATTATCCGGAAACATAATACTTGTGTGAATACATAGACAAACTAAACGTCACTAGTATGCCTCTACTTGACTAGCTCGTTAATCAAAGATGGTTATGTTTCCTAACCATAGACATGTGTTGTCATTTGATTAACGGGATCGCATTATTAGGAGAATGATGTGATTGACATGACCCATTCCATTAGCTTAGCACCCGATCGTTTAGTATGTTGCTATTGCTTTCTTCATGACTTATACATGTTCCTATGACTATGAGATTATGCAACTCCCGTTTGCCAGAGGAACACTTTGTGTGCTACCAAACGTCACAACGTAACTGGGTGATTATAAAAGAACTCTACAGGTGTCTCCAAAGGTAAATGTCAGGTTGGCGTATTTCGAGATTAGGATTTGTCACTCCGATTGTCGGAGAGGTATCTCTGGGCCCTCTCGGTAATGCACATCACATAAGCCTTGCAAGCATTGCAACTAATGAGTTAGTTGCGAGATGATGTATTACGAAACGAGTAAAGAGACTTGCCGGTAACGAGATTGAACTAGGTATTGAGATACCGATGATCGAATCTCGGACAAGTAATATACTGATGACAAAGGGAACAATGTATGTTGTTATGCGGTCTGACCGACAAAGATCTTCGTAGAATATGTAGGAGCCAATATGAGCATCCAGGTTCCGCTATTGGTTATTGACTGGAGACGTGTCTCGGTCATGTCTACATTCTTCTCGAACCCGTAGGGTCCGCACGCTTAAGGTTTCGATGATAGTTATATTATGAGTTTATGAGTTTTGATGTACCGAAGTTAGTTCGAAGTCCCGGATGCGATCACGGACATGACGAGGAGTCTCGAAATGGTCGAGACATAAAGATTGATATATTGGACGGCTATATTCGGACACCGGAAGTGTTCCGGGTGATTTCGGAGAAAACCGGAGAGCAGGAGGGTTATCGGAACCCCCCGGGAGAAGTAATGGGCCATATGGGCCTTAGTGGAGAGAGAGAAGGGCAGCCAGGGTGGGCCGCGCGCCTCCTCCCCCTGGTCCGAATTGGACTAGTGAAAGTGCAACTATCCCTAGGTGGTTTTGGTAATTCATAACAACATATAGCTCATTGAGCTAATGCTATTCCAAGATGACTATTTCAGGAAAGCTCAATGATTGGCATGGCATGGATGTGAAAGTGAAACCCTCAAAATGCTAAGGACAAAGGATTGGCTCAAGCTCAAAAGCTCAAGACTCTTCATTTTATATTTTAGTGATCCAAGATCACATTGAGTCTTTAGGAAAAGCCAATACTATCAAGGAGGGATGAGGTGTTGCTTAATGAGCCTTTTGCTTCATGTGCTTAATGATATGCTCCAAAATCCTCAGCTACTTTCCCACTTCCACAAATGACCTAAACCCTAAGACAAACTCGGTCATACCGATTCTTTCTATCCGGCGCCACCGAGTTTCACTTGTCATAAGCCACTGCCAAACCCTAGCAATTCGGTTCTACCGATAGGGATCTCGGTCTCACCGAGATGGGATTGCAAACTCTCTGTTTCCCTTTCGTAACTTTTCGGTCTCACCGAAAGAGCGAATCGGTCCCACCGAGATTGCAATGTAAACTCTTTGTTTCCCTTTTGTAACTTTTCGGTCTCACCGAAAGAGCAAATCGGTCCCACCGAGTTTGCCTGACCAACTCTCTGGTTAGCTTATTACCAAACTCGATCTCACCGAGTTTGTGTAATCGGTCTCACCGAGATTACGTTATGCCCAAACCCTAACCATATCGGTCCTACCGAGTTGCATGTCAGTCCCACCGAAAATCTCTAACGGTCACTAGGTTTACCTTTTCGGTCCGACCGAGTTTGTTGATTCGGTCCCACCGAGATTGGAAAACTGTGTGTAACGATTGGATTTTGTGTGGAGGCTATATATACCCCTCCACCTCCTCTTCATTCGTGGAGAGAGCCATCAGAACACATACACAATTCCAACTCATATGTTCTGAGAGAGAACCACCTACTCATGTGTTGAGACCAAGATATTCCATTCCTACCATATGAATCTTGATCTCTAGCCTTCCCCAAGTTGCTTTCCACTCAAATCTTCTTTCCACAAAATCCAAATCCTATGAGAGAGAGTTGAGTGTTGGGGAGACTATCATTTGAAGCACAAGAGCAAGGAGTTCATCATCAACACACCATTTGTTACTTCTTGGAGAGTGGTGTCTCCTAGATTGGCTAGGTGTCACTTGGGAGCCTCCGACAAGATTGTGGAGTTGAACCAAGGAGTTTGTAAGGGCAAGGAGATCGCCTACTTCGTGAAGATCTACCGCTAGTGAGGCAAGTCCTTCGTGGGCGATGGCCATGATGGGATAGACAAGGTTGCTACTTCGTGGACCCTTCGTGGGTGGAGCCCTCCGTGGACTTGCGCGACCGTTACCCTTCGTGGGTTGAAGTCTCCATCAACGTGGATGTAGGATAGCACCACCTATCCGAACCACGGGAAAAACATCCGTGTCTCCAATTGCGTTTGAATTCTCCAAACCCTTCCCTTTACATTCTCGCAAGTTGCATGCTTTACTTTCCGCTGCCAATATACTCTTTGCATGCTTGCTTGAATTGTGTGATGATTGCTTGACTTGTCCTACAATAGCTAAAATCTGCCAAGAACTAAAATTGGGAAAAGGTTAAGTTTTTATTTGGTCAAGTAGTCTAATCACCCCCTCTCTAGACATACTTTCGATCCTTCAAGTGGTATCAGAGTTTTGGTCTCCATTTGCTTTGATCTTCATAGCTTTTGGTGGTCATAGCCTTGGTTTCACAACCTAGGAGAGTATGGCGTCTAGCGAGGGAAATTATCACCGTAGAGGTCCTTACTTTGATGGTACTAATTTTGCTAGTTGGAAGCATAAAATGAAAATGCATATTCTTGGACATAACCCCGCCGTTTGGGCTATTGTGTGTGTTGGTTTGCAAGGTGACTTCTTTGATGGGAAAGAACCAAACCGTGAAGCTACCGCGGATGAGTTGAAGATGTTGCAATACAATGCTCAAGCTTGTGATATTCTCTTCAACGGATTGTGCCCCGAAGAATTCAACAAAATCAGCCGTCTTGAGAATGCAAAGGAAATTTGGGACACTTTGATTGATATGCACGAAGGTACCGACTTCGTCAAGGAATCCAAGTTGGATGTGCTTCAAAGTCAACTTGACAAGTTCAAAATGAAGGATGGTGAAGGTGTCGCTGAAATGTACTCTAGGATTGCTCTCATCACAAATGAGATTGCCGGCTTAGGAAGTGAAGAGATGACCGATAGATTCATCATCAAGAAGATTCTAAGAGCCTTGGATGGAAAATATGATATCATGTGCACATTGATCCAAATGATGCCCAATTACAAAGATCTCAAGCCAACGGAGGTGATTGGAAGAATTGTTGCTCATGAGATGTCACTTAAGAATAAAGAGGAACTTCACAACAAATCAAGTGGTGCCTACAAAGCCTCATGTGAAGCCCCTACATCATCAAGTGAGAAACAAAACTTCAATGAAGAATTGAGCTTAATGGTGAAGAACTTCAACAAGTTCTACAAGAGTAGAAGCAAAGATAGAAGCTTCAAGTCAAGGTCCTACAATGACAAAAGATCTTCTAGTCGAGAGCGAAACTGCTACAGTTGTGGAAGACCCGGACACTATTCCAATGAGTGTACGGCTCCCTACAAGAGAAGAGAAAATTCTCCAAAAAGAAGAAGCAAAGAATCACCACCAAGAGAGAGAAGGAGTAGAGATGATCGTTATGAACAAAGATACTCACGGAGAAGCAAGGATTCGGAAAGGAAGGAAAAATCATCAAGGAGCTACATGAAACGAAGACATCAAGCTCATGTTGGTGAATGGGTATCCGGCTCCGACTCCGACAGCCACTCCGAGAGAAGTTATCACTCCGACTCCGAAGATACTCAAGATGAAGGTGTTGCCGGTCTAGCACTTGTGTCAACCAACTCCTACGACATATTTGACTCACCAAATGAAGGAATTGGAAGATGCTTCATGGCCAAAGGTCCTAAGGTAACACACCCCGAGTATGTTGATTTCAATAGTGATGAAGATGACTTGTTAGGTGATGATTTGCTTGTTGACAACTCTAGTGATGAATACTATGATGAAACGTCAATTAATCATGCTAATCAAGATAAAACGAATGACAATGATAAGGAGAAGATTAAGGCTCTAACTAAAGAACTAAACACTCTTAAGTTAGCTCATGAAACTATCTTCGAAGATCATCGAGAACTTTTAAGAGCTTATGAGAAATTACGCTTTGAAAAGCTCAATCTTGAGCAAGAGCATGAGTTCTTAAAAGCAATCAATGATGATCTCCGCAAGAAAAGTTCTTCTTACATTGCCAAGCGTTTACTCTTATCCACTTACATGCCTCAAGTCAAGTCTAGTAATAAGAACAAGAAAGATTCTTCCTCTAGCAGTAACAATGATCATGCTAAATCCAATATTGTTGCTTCTTGTAGTTCTCTTGATTCCACTAATGATTCTCTTAGCCAAGTTACACTTGAGTAAGAAAATAGCTTATTGAAGGGAATTATAGAGAAAGGAGTGTACAAAAGCCTTGCCGGGAGTAAGCAATTCGAGGAAATTGTGCGCAAGCAAGGAATGCACCGGAAGAATCAAGGTGTTGGTTTTGAACGAAAGTTCAATGCCAATGGAGTTGAGTGGGAAGAAGATCAATACCCCAAGACAAAGTTTGTTCCTCAACAAGAGAAGTATGATACTTCTTTCAAGGGGACACAAGCTCAAGATGATCTTCCACCACAAGACTACAAGCAAAAAGGTAAGGACAAGCTTCAAGAGGAAATTGATGCATTTGAAGAAGCTCCTAAGACCTTAGTCAAGTGGATTCCCAAGACTACTTCAAGTTCCACTTCATCAAGTACGACTACAACTCCAAGGATTCCCATCAAGATGGTGTGAATCCAAAAGAAGAAGAACTAGAGAGTTCTTGAGGGTGACTCCGCCAACATACTTCACTCTTATCATTTTGGCAAGAACAAGTGCAATCAACTTCCACATCTTGTACTAGTTCAAGGAGTCACAAACCCTCTTGTTGGTAAGACAAGGGACAAGGTAACCTAAAAGTTTTCATGGACATCATCTTGTGTGTGCATCACTCTATGTCTATGGATATCCTTGTTTGTTCCTTGTGGGACTAACCCATATAGGTATTGAAAGTGCAATTCACTTAAATGGATAGCTCCAAGTGATCTACATCAACATTGAGCATCCACATCTTCAACATCTACATGAAGTCATCATCGACAAAACCCGAGGTTAGTTCATCCCTCTAAGGGGGATATCACATTTAGGGAGAGCTTTACTCTAAGACTTGAGCTAAAGCAACTCTAAAGATGTGAATACAATAATGCTTTATGTAAAAGTGGTAGCCCCACTTGAGCTTAAACGATGAGTATGACCTATGATCAAGTGTTCTCACTTGACTCCTAAGTCAATATACTCATATATAGATGATCTTGTCATCACAAATTGGTTGATAGATGCTAGAATTGGTTGTGCATGCCTTGTCACATATTTCATTTGCCATCTTATTGTGTGAGCATGCTGGTTGCATATTTTACTCATTCGAGGACATCCATTTGTTGTTTTGATTGTTTGGTTTTATTTCCTTTTGCCAAGTGGATGGACAAGAATGCCTAAGAACCTCCTCTAGCTATCTATGCTTTTCTGGTCTCAAACTCTATTCATGCTACATCACAAAATTTGATCAAGTCAGATTCGAACCACTCTGTGTGAGGAGCGCTCGGAGTCCCCGATTCGTCATAGACTTAAACTCCTAAAACCTCTTTATGATTCTCGTTCTGACCGATACCCTACTTTCGGTCCTACCGAGATCATTAAGTTGATCTAGGTTTCCGATCTCGGTGCAACCGATTTGAACCATTCGGTCACACCGAGTTGCAACAAGTGTATACAGTTTTGCATCTCGGTGCCACCGAGTTGTTCCACTCGGTCACACCGACAGGGTCGGGCTATATATAGTCACGGGCAAAAATTTGGAAATTTCTCCGAACCCCTTCGCCCGCGCGATAGCCTGCTCTGCCAACTTGGTCTCCGAATCGTCTCCTCGCCGCCAGCCGCCTCCAGTTGCTGGTCTCCGTCGCCGTCAACAGAAATTCAACCCCGCTGTTGCCGCCGTAGCGAGTCTCCGCCGAACTAGGGTATGGACTCGATCTTTGTGCTATTCCCCAATCTGATTCTTAGCACATTGTGATCATCATGATTCTTGCCACGTTTGTTAAACTTCTATCCAGTCAATGAACTCGTAGATTAGGTTTAATTCAAAAAATTTAGGGTTAGGTTTCCGCCGAAACCATCTCGGACCCACCGAGTTGAAAAACTCGGTCCCACCGATTTGGCTTATGCCATTGCACAAGTGAGACTCGGTCTGACCGAGAATTACTTATCGGTGTGACCGATTTTGAAACTCTGTGAAACCCTAGCAATCTCGGTGCCACCGAACTGTGACTCGGTCTGACCGAGTTCACTAGTTTAGGTGCCAAAACTGCTTCGGTATCACCGAGTTTAGAAATCGATAGATCCGAGATGCTTTCAGTTGGAAACTAAAACTAAGTTTTTGAATTATTCTTTTGCAAAAATCTCTGCATTTTGTGATGCTTATCCACTCTATCTCATCTATAACCTATTCACAGGGTCAGCAGTCAGAGTTTGCATCATGTCAGACCAAAGTGATAGCCAGAACTTGTCAGAGCAGCAAGTGCAGATGAGTGAGGGCACTAGTCCCTCAAGTTCCTCAGATGATGGCAGCAGGAGCACCCCTAGCAATCTGCCTAAAGCTGCCACAAGACAGAGAAAGAAGAGAACCTCAGACTCAGAAGATGAGGATTATGTGGCAGAAGAGGAAGCAACTTCCAAGAGAGTTGAGCCAGCAGGGCATAAAACCAGGGATGAAGATCAAAAGGCCAGCCGGCAGGCAGCCTATGTCAAAGGCCAGAGCTTCAACTGAGAAGCCCACTCCCATTGAGCCATTTGCTGCTGAAGGCAAGAAAAGGAAAGAAAGGGTGAAGAAAACTATAGCCAGAGTGCTTGGCAAGGCTTCCATCATGGAAGATGAGGAGGAAGAAGAAGAGGTAGCTACACCAGCACCTAAGGCACCCAAGCTGATGGGTGATGCCATAAGAACAGAGGCAGCTGCTTCCAAGGCCAAGCCAGCTCCAAAGCCAAAGCCAAAGAGGAACACCTGCCCATCCTTCCAGACTTTGAAGATAATCAAGTGGTCATGACTGAGAATGAGTCATCATCTGCCCAAGCACAAGCCAAGAAGGAGAAGGCGAGGAAGGAGAAAGCTGCCAAGATGCCTACTCAAGAGGAGGCATCTGAATATTTCCTGAAAACCAAACAAGAGCAGCTTGGTTACTTGATTGCATCCACCCTGCGGATTGAGCAAGGACTAGCCACCCTAACTCAGAACCAGGCAAGCTTAGAGAGGATCATGGAACAAAAGTTCTATGACTTGGATGTCAAAGTGACAGAGATTCAGACTGCAGTGGAGCAGCTCCAGGATGACATGCAGGAGAGGAGAGGCAAGACTACAACTGATGCCTTTGCCAGAGTGCCACGAGGTCTGAGGTCGTCTGCAGTGCCAGTTGCTGACCCTAGAGCCACCACGTCTGCACCAGCTACAGCCTCAGTTCCACCAGCTCCAGCGTCCACTTCAGCCTCGACTCCGACCACGTCTACAGAAGGCTTCGTCCTTGGAGTACTCTGGACTCCACCACCACCTGAAGATCAAGCCTGAGTGTCGACTTAGCACTATGCATTTTCTAGGAACTTTTTGGTAACTTGTTGCCAAAGGGGAAGAAAATGTATAGATCATAGGCTTCGAGAGAGAGTGTTGCTTTTAGTGTTGCTTTTATTCTCTCTTGTTTTATTTGGTGGTTTTTTTTTAACTTTGTTTGCTTTTGTGTGAGATACTATGTCATTGCTCGTGAGACATTGATGATCATGTGTTTGATCATAAGCTACACTTAATGTTTGCTTAATATTATCATCTTATCTATCTTATGTGATCATTCACTATTCTTGGTGATGAGTGCATGTATTTCATTATTATCATTTTAAGCGCTCCACCAAGATGTATGTGACATGGAAGAGTAACCCATGACTCTAACTCTTTGTGCATTTGCAGTCCAAAGCAAATTTTAAATATGCACAAAATTAGGGGGAGCTCTTACTTGTCACATACTTCTCAAAGCGACGATATATTTCATGCTTATTATCATTTGTCGAAGCTTTGATCT